>NC_053156.1:71825166-71932666 GCF_016835505.1 Polypterus senegalus
GTGTCAAACTCAAGGGCAGGGCCACATCCGCCCGGCGTAATTATATCCGCCCGAGATCATTTTATATACTGTATTATTGTTATTAAAGCCCAGGTATATGAAGCGCTGGTAACACAATAAACTACAGATCCCATAATGCAGCGCTTCAGCTGCCTTGCGAACACTTACCGCTTATGATGCTGCAAGTTATTGCGAAGCTAGCTCACGATGCTGAAGAGAAAAGTTGATTCTGAAAATAGAGCCTTTAAAACCGATGGGAGGCTGAGTATATGTTTACTGAACCCGTGTGTCTCATTTGTGGAGCTAATGTGGCTGTAATTACAGAATTTAATCTAAGACGGCACTATGAGACAAAACATCAGGGTAACCTGAATGCAATGCAGAAGATACAGAAAGCAGCATAATTAAATAAGAATCTGACACTTCAGCGGACGTTTTACTGTGCACAATCACAAAGTGATTTCAAGTGAAGCTGCTTTTATGGGAGACACAAATGCACAGTGCACCTTGCCCACTTTCCCTGTTGCCAAGTAATGTTAAACCAAGTCGTCACTACGTGTTCCCAAATCGCACTTTGCTGATAAACTGGCGCACTGAGTTTGCACGGCGCTTTGGTGACTTTGAAGAACAAAAAGTCCGTCTACATGCGGCTCGAACCTTGTGCATGTTTGGTAGCACATATCTGTGTGAGAAGCTCTTCTCAGTGATAAAGACTAACAAAACAGCACACAGGAGTCGCCTCACTGATGAGCACCTGCAATCCATCCTGAGAATCTCCACAACACAGAACCTCACACCAAACAGAAACGAACCTGTGGCCAAAAAAGATGCCAGGCGTCCAGCTCTAAAATGACATATGAGCAAAGACAACTGAATGATTTGATTTGTTATTGCTGAAAGGAACACATTTTATTTATATTTCCAGGTTTTGTTATGCAGCATGTTCATATTTGAATTTGTATAATTTTGACAGGATATATTTTTATGGAGAGCAAAATCTTTTGGGATATTTAAAATCTAAGTTTATTTTTTATATAAAATTACATAAGAGTAAAGAAATTTGAATGTTTGTTCTTTTAACGTTTACTTTATTTCTAACTTGTATAATTTAGACAGGATATATTTTTATGGAGAGCAAAATATTATAAGTTGTTTAAGGTTTGAGTTGATTTATTCAGGAATAATATTCCTGTCTGTTTTACCATTCCTACCAAAGATATTTCTGTCGACTAAATAAAAATTCCTTCTATTTAAAATTTAAATAGAACTTGAACAAATACGATAGTTCATAATATCCACGCAGACTTGCACGTAAGAGCGGGAGTCATCCGTTTTAACAAGTAGCGTATTGCACTGATACGAAATAGCTGTGTGTGTATATATGTAGATATGTATGTATATATGTATATATATATGTTTATATATGTGTGTGTGTATGTATATATATATGTATTTGTGTGTATATATGTGTGTGTATATATGTGTGTGTATGTATGTATGTGTGTATGTATTTATGTGTGTATGCATATGTATGTGTATATATGTAGATATATATATGTATGTATATATGTGTATATGTATAGAGATATATATATATATATATATATGTTTGTGTGTGTGTGTATATATATATATATATATATATATATATATATATATATATATATATATATGACAACAACACACATCACTCACAACAGTGACAAAACAATTACATTGACAATCATGTTACGTTATTTTCAATGTTCAATGTTTCCTTTTCTTTCATTGCTTCTTTAACACACTACTTCTCCTGCAAGCTTGGTATTTTGTTAGTAGTATATATATATATATATATATATATATATATATATATACACACACACACATATATACTTGTGTGTATGTTTGTATGTGTCTATGTGTGTGTATAGGTTTGGTCACTGAGTGCAAGGGAAAAATAAATTATAGTCTATAAGTTATTAAACAGTAAAACATTAACATTTTAAGAAGTACAGGTACATTGAAATTACATTTTCTATGTGAACGTTCAAATTTGTGCCTCTGGTAATGTGCCTTACCGGCATTTAATGAAAATTAGTTTTGTGTCCTCTGCAGTGTTAAGAGAGAAAGGCTTTGGTTTGGGATAAAAGGAAAAAAGGTGTAAAGAAAGGAAAGTTGCCTTTTTCTTTTATATAGTAGAGATGTGTTCGCTGACGATATGAGCGCCTTTTGGGGACAGTCGCGGTGGGTCTTGTGTAGACTGGTGAGACGTCCCCGCCATTAATCGGCTCTGATGGCACTGTCAGTCCTCCACTCGTTTGCGTGTCTTCATAATCCGAGCTGATTTGCTCATTCAGGATATACACTCTGTAGTCATATCAGATTTGGATCATTTACAAAAATAGTTTATACAGTTAAAAACAAAAAATCAGATAGGAGGCAAAAATCATGGAAGAGTCAGTTTTACCTGCAATGTGAGCGTAGCCTGAAAAGAATTATGTTTTTTTTACTGTTCAACAATTGCAATAAAAGAAAAATTTTACGTGCAAAAGAAAGTGTGAATTGCCTTAATATTATTTTGCTGTGGTGTAGAAAAGGGGTCCCGTGTTTGCACTTGTCTGGGCTATAGCGCAGGGGGAGGATGAAAAAAATTAAAAGTGCTCACTTTGACTTAAGGCAGAAGCGCAGTCAGCGTCTCAAAGGTCGGCACAGCTATGCACGCACGCTGGCTGCTCGACTTTTGCTGGGCAGGAGACCCCAGTTTTTGCAGACACGTTCATGATATCAAAAGTCTCAGTGCTCTTTGGAGGTCATTCATATATATATATATATATATATATATATATATATATATATATATATATATATATATATATATATATATATATATATATATATATATATATATATATATATATATATAGCAAAATACCAGCTACCATGCGCGAGAAGTAGTGTGTTAAAGAAGTAATGAAAAGAAAAGGAAACATTTTAATAATAACGTAACATGATTGACATTGTCATGAGTGTTGCTTTCATATATATGCCTGCCTAAATAAGTCACCCTCGCTTTGCTCTTACTTTTTTACCGTTCATTTAATTATGGCTAGTGGCGGAAAAATTATGAAATGGAAGGAGGATGGCTTTACCAAAACAATTATTGATGGCGAATCGATTATTCATAAAGCTTGAATTGGTGATCTGTTTTTCTGTGTTAACCTCATATATTTTTTCATACTTCTTCTCAAACTAAGGTGGTGCGAGGGTAAAATGAATCGGGATGCGCTGATCAATGTAATCGGGTACCAGGAAATCATGCATTGACAAAAGCTCCCTTTGCTTGTAATGCAAAGTGTGATTAAATGCATTATTTTTAACGCGTTATAGAGCACATGCATCGAAGCTTCTCAGGTGTGCTTGTGCTTAGAAAAGGAAAGATTTTAAAAATAACGTAACACGATTGTCAATGTGACCTTTTGTAAGTAGTGCCTGGATGATTCAGTGTGGAGAAACTCTAGACACAGCGTGTGTATTAACTTGTGGATTTTTCTGGGAGTATTTGGTGGCAGTCTGACAAAGTTGCTTCGGAAGACGGCGTTAGCCGCGGAGCTCAGCTCAGAGTGAAATGAGATGAATGGGAGGGGAGATGATGACGTGACTCCCCCACCCGCCTTAACTGTCAATCCCCAACAAACACAGTCTCTCGGAATTTGCATAAGCACACCCCTTCACCTACAATTTTAACTTAGTTGCAAAGTGATCAAAACTCTCGTTTATATCCTGCGTCCTCTCATTAAACTTGTATCCCGCATTACCTGTGGGCATGTGAAACGCCAGCGGTAGCCTGTCCATGAACTTAATTTAAAGTTTAGGTTTACACCTTGCTTTCTTTCCGAAGTAGCAGCACTCATGAATATTGTACTATATGTCACTCGCTCGCTTCTTATTGTTTCGCTGCCTTCTCAATTATATAATGCATGTTTTCTTAAGCGCTTTTTGGAGGTCTTCCTGGGGGCTGTTCCACGAAGCGAGCTTATAAAATCGAGGATTATTTGTAATAGCCTCGCTTGAGTTAGCCTAACAGTTCACTTCAGGCTCATTGAGTTCCACGAACAAAATTTAGATGTATTTAATCTCCGTTAATTCAAGCCAAGCTTGATAAGCGAGGCTTGTGCGTGTCCGCGTGACATAAAAGGCAGCCTTGTTAATCGATGCTGGATAAGTAAGAATGGAAACTAAGGAAAGAGCTGCGTTTTTTCGAGGCGAGCAAGAATTATTATTACAAGCCTATGAGGACTACAAAGTTATAATAACTAGAAAGGGGAACACGAGCTGTATTATCAAAGCTCGTGAGGCTGCATGGCAGAAAATAGCTGACAAGTTAAATGCGTAAGAACATGATTTTATTAACTTTTGTGTTAAGGATGTCAAACTATTTAACAACTAAATGAGAACAGTTTCAAGCCTTCAAAATGTGTAGTCATTAAAATTTCCTTTTACATATGCATTTTGTTACCAGTTGTAAGGTACTTTAAACTGCACAGGCTACTACAATGTCACACGCTCTGTCTGGTGTAACTCGGAGATGCCGCAGGCAGTTAAACCTGGATTTTAACTGTCCAAATGTCATTTCAATGCGTGCCCTTGTCTTACAATGGGCATGGTTGAAATGTCTTTCTGCTTGTGTTGCAGGATCTGTATATGGTGTGAGAAGAAACGGTAGACATGGGTATCCTCTGTCACCAAGCAGCACACCAGGAAAAATTCCTAAATGGAAAGTAGACACATTAGACTGTGGTATAATAAACTATAGTATATTTGTGAATTTTAGTTGACTTTCCTTGTCTGAGGCTTTGAGCCAGTGAAGACTCGCGAAAAATTCTGGCATCATGTACTGATCCTGGCCATTTTGCCACAATGTTTGAAATTAGATGTTCAGCAGTGCATACCATCTGAAATATTTTAGGAAATGGTAATGACATACATTGCTAATGTTGGACGACTACACTTTCACCTCTTGTATATAAATGTGAGATATTATCAGTACTTACCTGTACATTAATACTGTGATATGATTTGCGGTTTATGGAATCAGGCTCTGTTGGACCTGCTGGAGCCTTTATCCTCACGTGTGTACAGTCAATGGCTCCAATGACGTTAGGAAAGCCTGACAAATTAAATTTAGTTACTTATCAGGTAATGATTTATGTGCTGTAAATGAGTAGATGTTTAAAGATTAAGCACCATTAATTCCAAAGAAAGTTTCCTTAATGGGAACAATTCCTCGTTGGCTAGGAAAGGTAATGAATATATTTAAAAAGGACTTTAACGCAACGCAAACCTTCCTGATTTCACGGCACACTGTAGCTTTGCTTAAATGTTCAGCATCCCCCACACTGTATAGAAATGAACCACTGGCAAAATAATGCAAAGCGATAAACGAGTGTGCAACTGTAAGGGCTTTAGAGCGACGTGTGTTTTTAGAAATGTAAGGTTCCAATAACTGACACAAATATGCAATAGTGTGTCTACCAAATCTATAGCGCCAGATAAATAATCATCCAAAAATGCAACGGATCTATCCTGGGCAAGTAATTGTGGAACCTGTTGCCTTAAAGCTCTACGAATGAGCCTCGCTCCCTCATCAACTGGATTATGAATAAATGGGCACGCCATGGTTATTCATGTAAAAGCCTTAAATGCACTCCTTGTCATTTTATACTTTCTAAGTAATTAGAATCGCCTGCATGTAATCTGTAATAATTTTATATTGGAGGGTCGATGTGTGCGAAAGAGGGAGTGAACAGCAGCAGAATAATCCCAGCCCCGCAGAATGTCGTGCTGTGACATCACATGGCTTGTCCAATCATATTCATCAAGGTAAGATAAGCTTCACAACTAACCTGCCACGGAGCAGGCTTGTCCAAGAGCATATGTTGGCATAGTAATTAAGCGGAGCTTCAGGTTAGCCTCGTTCGTGAAACCAATTTCAGAAATTAAACCGGGATTATCGAAATAAACCTGGATTTTGAGGTTAGGTCGCTTCGTGGAACAGCCCCCTGGTTTTCTACGCACTGCGTTGACTGTCAGTTCACGTGATTACGTGGGAGGCGTGATGATGTCACACGAAACTCCGCCCCCCCGTCTTTCCAGCTCAACTCCATTACAGTTAATGGAGAAAAATACCTTCCAGTTATGAGCATTAGGCGTAGAATTTCGAAATGAAACCTGCCCAACTTTTGTAAGTAAGCTGTAAGGAATGAGCCTGCCAAATTTCAGCCTTCTACCTACACGGGACGTTGGAGAATTAGTGATGAGTCAGTGAGTGAGTGAGTGAGTGAGTGAGGGCTTTGCCTTTTATTAGTATAGATATATATATATATGTGTGTGTGTGTGTATGTATGTATGTATGTTTGTATATGTGTATGTGTATGTATATATATATATATATATATGTATATATATTATATATATATATATACACACACACTGCTCACAAAAATTAAAGAAACACTTTTTTTATTGGGCCTGGCATGAAATCATTTAAACCTGTCTGATAATTTTCTGGTTGGTTAAGCAGCTGAGGTCATTGTTAATCACTTTCAGCTGTATTGGTGTTCATGGACTTAACGACAGGTGCACTAAAGTGGCAACAATTAGAAAACCCTCAAAACAGGACTGGTTTTACATGTGGAGGTCATTTCAAGTTTCTCCCTCTTGATCTTTTTTGGCTGGTTTTCCATTCGTGCTAGTTTTGGCTTGAGTAATTATCTATATGAGGCGATTCCTTAACCCTACAGAAGTTGCACAGGTTGTCCAACCTCTCTAGGATGGCACATCCACACGTGCTGCAGTCTCCCAGCACAATCTCCAGAACATGGAGGAGATTTCAGGAGACTGGCTGTTATTCTCGGAGAGCTGGACAGGGCCGTAGAAGGTCCTCAACCCATCAGCAGGACCGATACCTGCTCCTTTGTGCAAGGCGGAACAGGCTGAGCACTGCTCGTGCTCTACAGAATGACCTCCAGAGGGCCACTGGTGTGAATGTCTCTACCCAAACAATCAGGAACAGACTTCATGAAGATTGCCTGAGGGCCCGGCGTCCTGTAGTGGGCCCTGTGCTCACTGCCCAGCACTGTGGAGCTCGACTGGCATTTGCTCAAGAACACCAGAATTGGCAAGTCCACCACTGGCGCCCTGTACTTTTTACAGACGAGAGCAGGTTCACCCTGAGCAGCTGTGATAGACGTGAAAGAGTCTGGAGAAGACAAGGAGAACGATATGCTGCCTGCAACATCGTTCAACATGACAGGTTTGGTGGTGGGTCAGTGATGGTCTGGGGAGGCATATACATGGAGGGACGCACAGACATCTACTGCGTAGGAAATGGTGCTCTGACTGCCATAAGGTATCGAGATGAAATCCTTGAACCCATTGTCAGACCCTACGCTGGTGCAGTAGGTCCTGGTTTCCTCTTAATGCACGACAATGCCTGGCCTCATGTGGCAAGATTATGCAGGTAGTACCTGGAGGATGAAGGAATTGAAACAATTGAATTGCCTTCACGATCCCCTGACTTAAATCCAATAGAACATCTGTGGGACATTATGTTTAGGTCCATTAGGCGCCGCCAGGTTGCTCCTCAGACTGTACAACAGCTCAGGGATGCCCTCATACAGATCTGGGAGGAAATGCCACAAGACACCATCCGTCGTCTCATTAGGAGAATGCCCCGACGTTGTCAAGCATGCATACAAGCTCGTGGGGGCCACACAAGATACTGATAAGCATTTTGAGTAGCAGAAATTAAGTTTTTGAAAAAATGGACTAGCCTGCTACATCATCTCACTCTGATTTTAGGGTGTCTACACAATTGAGCCCTCTGTAGGCAGAAAACGTTTATTTCAATTAAAAGACTTGGCATCCTTTTGTTCCTAAGACATTGCCCTGTCGTTATTTGTATAGATATCCAACTTCATATTGAGATCTGATGTATCTAACGTGTTTCTTTAAAGTGTTCCTTTAATTTTTGTGAGCAGTATATATGTATTTATACACCATGTCTACATTTTGTCAATTACCAAAACATGAAAAACATTTCTGTTTTAGCGATGTGTTTACATAGATCCTTGTAGACATTGAATACACATGAAATGCTAAGTGTTCTAAACAACGATATAGTATTTATAAAAGGTGTCATTTTGCTTGACTTCTCACTCTATACAACTGATATGCAGGTAAATAGACTGGAACTGAGATAACTGTGCAGGATGGGGGGATGTGATCGTTGGCGGCTTGGTGTTTGCTGCTGATCCACACAATTAGAGGACAAGAGACACTGATGGAGAGGTCCGAGTTTTTTGTAGGCTCTGGTAATTCTAGTGTTAATTGTCACTTATTTAACTCATTCTGTATGGCCTACTGTTTACTTTGTATAGTCAACCTTCAGGACACTTTTTTTTCCACACTCGTATTCTTGCACATGCCAGCTAATTTGGATTCAACAGTTAATCTCTTAGCCATGTCCTTGACATATGAAGGCGGGTTGTTTGGTGGAAGTCAGAGAGACTCAATGTTGACCTCCTAAAATTATTCCAACACAGCACAGACGTTATCCTTCCTCGGATTTGAAGAACACAAAAAATAATTCTTTCTAATATCCTGTTTTAGGAGGCTGCAATTTTGATGATGGCCCCGCGCAATGTGATTATCAGCAAGATCCATATGATGACTTTGACTGGACGCATGTCAGTGCACAGGAAGCTCCCTATCTACCGAGTGACCTGCCACAAGGTGAGCCTTATATGCTCTATGGTATTTAGTGTTGTATTGAACTGAGAATTGCAGATAATTTATCACTTACAAAATACCTGTATTGATTTATAGTTAATTAAGCAGTTTTGATCAATCTTGCTTTGAATTACTTCAAGGTTTGACACGTACAACTACTCAAGTGGCCGATTTAATTTCTACATGCCTAGCTGTTAACATGCCTCATCGGCCTTGCTTCTTTAGATTTTAGGCGTGGTTAATGTCTTTAAACATGCATATATTTATTTCATGTTTACTAATTTTTATCTGATGGTGATGAGTTGACACTTAGAGTACTGTCTGTTCTGTTTTTGTGAAATGGAGTATAAATAATTTCATAATTTTTTTTTTTTGGAGTTTACGTTTACCATTCATATTTTTGTGAGTCTGTGCAGCATACTCTGTTTTTCTCCTACTTGCTAGAATAACTGGTGTTTGTAAACAAACCAGATGTTTGCATAAGTGCACCTTAACGAAACATCTCCTTGATTCCTTTAAAAGCCTTTGTAAAATATATGGTTTTTATTATATTTGATTTTTTGATTTCTTATGTTTTACTTTTAACCTGAATGTTTGTGAAATGGATCAGTTAGTCAGAACCAATATACAGTATTCTCCAGTGCCACCAGTGTTTCATCGCCATCAGTACCTGTACCTACTCATTACAGACTGTTTTAATAACTTGAAACAGATGTTGGCTGGGTGATGTAGCGGTTTAGGCTTTGGACTTTAAACTCTGAGGATGTGTGTTCAAATCCTGCTATTGACACAATTAAAAAAACAAAAGAAATGTAACAATTTATAACTCAAGTGTTGTAAGACACCTTGGATAAAAATGTTAGCCCAAACATTAATAATAAATAAGGAATAAATTTAAGAAAACTATATTGACTTAATGTTTAAACTCCACGTAATTGCTGCATTTTCCACTATAGTGCAGAAACTAGAAAAACGAGATCCTTCGGCAACAAGTACTGTTCTTTTTAGGAGACATTATTTGGTAAATTGTCTTGAGATGGGCACTGTGTAAATGGTTTTGTGAAAACATCCTCAGTTATAGTGTTTGATGGGGGAGAAATCTATACTAATAAAAGGCAAAGCCCTCACTCACTCACTGACTCATCACTAATTCTCCAACTTCCCGTGTGGGTGGAAGGCTGAAATTTGGCAGGTTCATTCCTTACAGCTTCCTTACAAAAGTTGGGCAGGTTTCATTTCGAAATTCTACGCGTAATGGTCATAACTGGAAGCTGTTTTTCTCCATTTACTGTAATGGAGATGAGCTTGAACGCTGTGGGGGCGGAGTTTCGTGTGACATCATCACGCCTCACGTAATCACGCAGTACATAGAAAATCAGGAAGACCTCCAAAAAGCGCTGAAGAAAACATGCATTATATAATTGAGAAGGCAGCGAAACAATAAGAAGTTCTGAGTTCTGCTACTTTGGAAACAAAGCACGATGTAAACCTACACTTTAAATTAAGTTCATAGACAGGCTGCCGCTGGCGTTTGTAATTTAGTGCCTGCCCATATAAGGCCGTCCGTCAGCGGCAATCCAATAGCAAACTCCCACTAAATATTCACGGGTTAAGGACTGTGCTTATGCAGAGGAAGATGAGATGGTCAGGGTGGTGTTTGACACAAACTCAGCGAAACTGCGAGAGAAAGTTTTAAGTGCCAGGACTAAGGTAACATTAAATACAGCCATGGACATAGCACGAGATGGCACCAGCACAGCTGGGAACCTTCATGCATGTACACGAGCGGCTCACGTGAACTGGCGCAGTGCACAGATAAAAGCAACAGTTCCAAAGAGCTGAACAAAACCGAATTACACAATTGAAAAGGCAGCAAAAATATGAAGCGTCTGATACATACAAGCATATTCATAAATGCAGCTACTGTGGAAACAAAGCACACGGTGGAAAAAGTCAATGTCCCGCTAAAGGAAGACAGTGTAAAAAAAACCCGTGCATGCAGTGTGTCAGGTCTCGGATAAAGAAGAAGACGAGCTGTTTATTGATGCAGTAAGAAACGAATCGATGAATGAAACCTGTCATCTTTACAACGATTGACAAACACGGAATGTAACTTGAACACAACACATCCTACAAATACGAACCTGATTGAAAGAAATAATGATAATCAAATCATTGATGACAGCAACACTCAGTAACACTCACAAAACAAATACTGTATATTGACAGTCATGTTACGTTATTTTTAAAATGTTCCCTTTTCTTTTTCTAGCTTTTTTAACACACTACTTCTCCGCTGCGATACGCTGGTATATATATATGTATATATATATATCCCGATCTACATACTCGAATAATGGATACTTTATTCGCCATCAATGATTGTTTTGGTAAAGCCATACTCAGTGTATTCATTAGATGAGCGGTAAAAAGTAAGAGCGAGGGAGGATGACTTATTGAGGCATGCAGGCTGTAGTCTTGCGTCAACTCTATCTGAATTGCGATCACATTTAAAAAATATATCTTTTCAAGTTCTATTTAGTCCATATGTGTCAAACTCAAGGGCCGCGGACCACATCCGGCCAGGCGTGTAATTATATCCGGGCCGCGAGATCATTTTATATACTGTATTATTGTTATTAATGGCCCGGGTATATGAAGCGCTGGTAACACAATAAACTACAGATCCCATAATGCAGCGCTTCAGCTGCCTTGCCGACTTACGCGTTAATCAAGTCTAGCTTATGATGCTGCAAGTTATTGCGAAGCTAGCTCACACGATGCT
Source organism: Polypterus senegalus (assembly GCF_016835505.1). Lineage (NCBI taxonomy): Eukaryota > Metazoa > Chordata > Cladistia > Polypteriformes > Polypteridae > Polypterus > Polypterus senegalus. The sequence continues at coordinate 71,836,724 of NC_053156.1, forward strand.
GAAGAGAAAAGTTGATTCTGAAAATAGAGCCTTTAAAACCGATGGGAGGCTGAGTATATGTTTACTGAACCCGTGTGTCTCATTTGTGGAGCTAATGTGGCTGTAATTACAGAATTTAATCTAAGACGGCACTATGAGACAAAACATCAGGGAGTTCTGTGTTGTGGAGATTCTCAGGATGGATTGCAGGTGCTCATCAGTGAGGCTGAAAGACCTGAATGCAATGCAGAAGATACAGAAAGCAGAAGAATTAAATAAGAATCTGACACTTCAGCGGACGTTTTTACCGTGCACAATCACAAAGTGATTTCAAGTGAAGTTGCTTTTATGGGAGACACAAATGCACCAGTGCAACTTTCCCTGTTGCCAAGTAATGTTAAACCAAGTCGTCACTACGGTGTTCCCAAATCGCACTTTGCTGATAAACTGGCGCACTGAGTTTGCACGCTTTGGTGACTTTGAAGAACAAAAAGTCCGTCTACATGCGGCTCGAACCTTGTGCATGTTTGGTAGCACATATCTGTGTGAGAAGCTCTTCTCAGTGATAAAGACTAACAAAACAGCACACAGGAGTCACCTCACTGATGAGCACCTGCAATCCATCCTGAGAATCTCCACAACACAGAACCTCACACCAAACAGAAACGAACCTGTTGCCAAAAAAAGATGCCAGGCGTCCAGCTCTAAAATGACATATGAGCAAAGACAACTGAATGATTTGATTTGTTATTGCTGAAAGGAACACATTTTATTTATATTTCCAGGTTTTGTTATGCAGCATGTTCATATTTGAATTTGTATAATTTTGACAGGATATATTTTTATGGAGAGCAAAATCTTTTGGGATATTTAAAATCTAAGTTTATTTTTTATATAAATTTACATAAGAGTAAAGAAATTTGAATGTTTGTTCTTTTAAGTTATTTAAGGTTTGAGTTGATTTATTCACGAATAATATTCCTGTCTGTTTTACCATTCCTACCAAAGATATTTCTGTCGACTAAATAAAAATTCCTTCTATTTAAAATTTAAATAGAACTTGAACAAATCGATAGTTCATAATATCCACGCAGACTTGCGTAAGAGCGGGAGTTATCCGTTTTAACAAGCAGCGTATTGCACTGATCTGAAATAGCTGTGTGTGTATATATGTAGATATGTATGTATATGTATATATATGTTTATATATGTGTGTGTGTGTATGTGTATATATATGTATGTGTATATATGTAGATATATATATGTATGTGTATGTGTATATGTATAGATATGTATATATATGTTTATGTGTGTGTGTAAATATATATATATTTATATATATTTTATATATATATTTATATTTTTATATATATATATATATATATTTATATTTATATTTATATATTTGACAGCAACACTATGTAGATAGGTGTGTGTATGTATATATGTGTGTGTGTGTATGTATATATATATATATATATATATATATATATATATATATATATATATATATATATATATATAACACACACACATAAACATATATATACATATCTATACATATACACATATATACATATATATGTATGTTTGTATGCATGTGTGTGTGTATATTTTATATATTATACACACACACATACACACACACACACACACACACACACATGCATACAGGTACATTGAACACTACTGGAGTGGTTCCGGGTAAACTACATTTTAAAGACTGTGTAACACAACAGGTAAGTAGTACTAACAGCAGCTAAAATGTATATGGATCATCTCTTGGTAGTAGATCCCTTTTGAAAGGCGCTACACGACGGCTGAGGTATAGAAATTACATTTTCTATGTGAACGTTCAAATTTCTGCCTCTGGTAATGTGTCTTACCGGCATTACCAGCAATTAAAGAAAAGTAGTTTTGTGTCCTCTGCAGTGGAGAGAGGCTTTGGTTTGGGATAAAAGGAAAAAAGGTGTAAAAAAAGGAAAGTTGCCTTTTTCTTTTATATGTTATAGAGAGATGTGTTTGCTGACGATATGATCGCCTTTTGGGGACGGTTGCGGTGGGTCTTGTGTAGACTGGTAAGGCGTCCCTGCCATTAATTGGCTGTGATGGCACTGTCAGTCCTCCACTTTCGTGTGCGTGTCTTCAAAATCCGAGTTGGCGACCTCATAAAGCGTATCGTGCAAAGAAAGTTGAATCGCCTTTAATATTAGTTTGCAGCGGTGTAGAAAAGGGGTCCGTGTTTTGCTCTTGTCTGGGCTATAGCTCAGGGTAGGATGAAAAAAATTAAAGTGCTCACTTTGAATTAAGGCAGAAGCGCAGTCAGCGTCTCAAAGGCCGGCACAGCTATGCTTGTGCGCTGGCTGCTCGACTTTTGCTGGGCAGGAGACCCCCGTTTTTGCAGACACGTTCCCGATATCAAAGTCTCAGCTCTTTGGAGGTCATTCATATATATATATATATATATATATATATATATATACACACTGCTCAAAAGAATTAAAGGAACACTTTTTAATCAGAGTATAGCATAAAGTCAACGAAACTTATGGGATATTAATCTGGTCAGTTAAGTAGCAGAGGGGTTGTTAATCAGTTTCAGCTGCTGTGGTGTTAATGAAATTAACAACAAATGCACTAGAGGGCAACAATGAGATGACCCACAAAACAGGAATGGTTTAACAGGTGGAGGACACTGACATTTTTCCCTCCTCATCTTTTCTGACTGTTTCTTCACTAGTTTTGCAATTGGCTTCAGTCAGTGTCACTACTGGTAGCATGAGGCGATACCTGGACCCTACAGAGGTTGCACAGGTAGTCCAACTTCTCCAGGATGGCACATCAATACGTGTCATTGCCAGAAGGTTTGCTGTGTCTCCTGCACAGTCTCAAGGGCATGGAGGAGATTCTAGGGGACAAGCAGTTACTCTAGGAGAGCTGGAGAGGGCCATAGTAGGTCCATAACCCATCAGCAGGACCAGTATCTGCTCCTTTGGGCAAGGAGGAACAGGATGAGCACTGCCAGAGCCCTACAAAATGACCTCCAGCAGGCCACTGGTGTGAATGTCTCTGACCAAACAACCAGAAAGACTTCATGTGGGTGACCCAAGGGCCCCATGTCCTCTAATGGGCCCTGAGCTCACTGCTCAGCAGCATGCAGCTCGATTGGCATTCGCCATAGAATACCAGAATTGGCAGATGCACCACTGGTGCCTGTGCTTTTACAGATGAGAGCAGGTTCACCCTGAGCACGTGACAGAAGTGAAAGGGTCTGGAGAAGCCATGGAGAACATTATGCTGCCTGTAACATCATTCAGCATGAGCAGTTTGGTGGTGGGTTAATGATTGTCTGGGGAGGCATATCCATGGAGGTCACACAGACCGCTACAGGCTTGACAAAGGCACCTTGGCTGCCATTAGGTATCAGGATGAAATCCTTGGACCCATTGTCAGACCCTATGCTGGTACAGTGGCTCCTGGTTCACGACAATTCCTGGCCTTATGTGGCGAGTATGCAGGCAGTTCCTGGAGGATGAAGGAATTGATACCATTGACTGGTCACCACACTTTCCTGACCTAAATCCAATAGAACACCTCTGGGACATTATGTTTTGGTTCATCCAATGCCACCAGGTTGCACCTCAGACTGTCCAGGAGCTCAGTGATGCCCTGGTGCAGATCTGGGAGATCCCCACAACACCATCTGTCATCTCATTAGAAGCATGCACGGATGTTGTCAGGCATGTATACAAGAACACAGGGCCATACAAAGTGCTGCGTACAATTTTGAGTTGCAATTAAATTTTGGCAAAATGGACTAGCCTGCCACATAATTTTTCACTCTGATTTTTGGGGTCTTTGAATTCAGGGCTTAGGTTGATCATTTTCATGATCATTGTCTCCAATGTAAGCTGAAGGCAGAGGAGGGACAGAGGAAGGAAGCCCCTTGGAGGAGGCAGAGCCTCTGCAGGGCAGCAACACCAATCCCACCACCCCACACGGTACAGAGCCGCAAGCAGAGACCAAAAACCAGCAAGAAGGAACAAGGTCAAATGGACCAAGGCGAACAAAGCAGAGGTATGGCACCGCGTTGGATATAGACCTGATAAAGATTCTGGAGGAAAGGCTGCGTGGAGGTGCGAAGCCAAGCTCAATTTGTTTGGAGACATATTATACAAGGTCTGCAAAGACAGGTTTGTGAAGCAATCTCCAAACCGAGAACTGCTCCAAGAGAAAGGGGAGGAGGAAAGGGAGATCACTCAGCTAGTGCAAAGGCAGCCGACAACTCCGCAAAAGCTGGAGGAAGGCACCACACGCAGAGAAAGAAGGTCTGAAAGTCCTGTGTGAGGAGGTGAGGCGAAGGCTTGCCAGTCTCCGCAGAGCGGAACGCATCCATAAGCGAACAAGCGAAAGCAGAAAGAGCGAGCCAGCTTTTCAAGGACCCCTTCAGACATGCTAGGCAATTCCTGGAGGAAACCAGTCCGGGAAGCTCGAAATAACCAGGAACAAATGGAACAGCACGTCAAAAGGCAGTGCAGTGACGGTTAAGAAATATCCCATTAGGAACACCAGAATGCGTGCCCGGCTTGCGCCACCGATGGCTCAGTTCAACATCATGCCCCCAAGCTTAGCGAAGTCAGGCAAGCCGTGAAGAAGGCAAGGTCCTCATCAGCACCAGGCCCCAGCGGAGTCCCCAATAAGCTATATAAGAACTGTCCCAAGGTACTGGAGCTGCTATGGTATCTAATGAGAACTGTCTGGAAAAGCAGGTCATTCCATCAGAGTGGCAAAGAGCCGTGGCGGTCTTCACCCCAAAGGAAGCAAACTCCAAGGACATCGGCCAATTCAGAAACATCGCCCTGCTGAGCGTGGAAGGCAAAATCTTCTCAGTGCTGGCCAAGAGGATGACCACCTACCTGCTAGAGAATGGCTACATTGACACCAGCTGCCAGAAAGCAGGGGTTCCAGGTTTCCCAGAGTGCGTGAGCACTCTACGATGATCTGGGACCAGATCCAGAAGGCCAGCGGGAGAAGACCGACCTGCATGTAGTTTGGCTCGATCTCGCTAATGCATATGGTTCAGTCCCACATCAGCTGATCAACTACGCTTTGGAGTTCTTCCACATGCCTCCTTGCATCACGAACCTGGTAGCGTTATACTTCAGTGACCTGCAGATGTGCTTTGCCCTCCAAGACTTCACCACGGGTGGCAGCAGTTGGAGGTGGGAATTGCAATGGGGTGTGCCATCTCTCCAATCTTGTTTGTGGCAGCCTTTGAGATAATCCTCATTGGAGCAAGACAAGTGGTTGGAGGAATCAAATTAACATCTGCTCAGAGGTTACCCCAGTGAAGAGTTATATGGATGGCGTAACCAGCCTCCTTCAGACAGCAGCATGTACATCTCGGCTGCTGGGAAGGGTGGACGAGTTGATGTAATGGGCCAGAATGAAGACAAAACCTTCCAAATCTAAGTAGCCTGTCACTCAGAAGGGAATCAGAAATGACAACACCATCTTCACCGTTGGGGAGAGAAAATCCCCTTCTGGCTGAACAACCCATCAGAAGCCTGGGAAGGCAGTATACTGCAAATCTGTCAGACAAGCACATGGGGAGGTCCGTCATGAAACAGCTCACGGATGGCCTGCGAACGATCGATCTGAGCCAACTCCCGGGAAGTACAAGGTTTGGTGCTATCAGTTCACACTCTTCAGGAGGGTAATGTGGCCCCTGAAAATGGCGAGATCCCCTCATCCGCCGTGAGTAAGATGGACACAAAAGCCAACTCGTTCATCCAAAAATGGCTGGGATTGCCACGGTGCCTTTCTGAAGCGGGCCTCTTTGGGAAGAACACACTACAGCTCCCACTGCAGTCCAACAGTCTGGGTTACAAGCAAGAAAAGTCCAGGCTGGTGCTCGACCTAAGGGAATCCACCGACCAGTCAGTGAGGAATGCCAGCGCCATGGTTTTCACTGGCTGGAAGTGGAATGCCCAAGCGGAGGTTGACCAAGCCATCAGCAGGCTGCAACACCAGGAGATCATGGGCAGAGTCCAGGTCAGAAGAGCAGGGCTAGGATGGGGAGAAGCGCCATGGTTCTGGTCTAAGGCTAACTGCAAGGAGAGGAAGTAGATGGTGGTGGCAGAGGTGTGGGGACAGAGGAAGAGCGCTACAAGATCAAGGCGTGTCGCAGGGCGACAAGGAGGCTGGACAACCTGGGAGGGAGTCGTCAGCGGAACATCAGTTGGTCGAATCTGCGGAGGATCCCACAGGCAAGGGTCAGCTTCCTGATCGTGCAACTTACGACACGCTTCCCTGTCCTCGCAACCTCAACCAGTGGTTTGGGAATGAGGAAAGCTGCGCACTCTGCAACGCGCCAATGCAAGTCTCCAGCACATCTTGTCAGGCTGCAAGATCGCACTTTCCCAGGGCCTCTACAGATGGCGCCCGACCAGGTCCTGAGGAAACTGGCTGAGGTGCTGGAGGCGTCGACAGGGCAGCACAGGACCACCACTATCAGAAGACTGTACCAGCTTCCACGGAAGGGGAGAAAGTTACACCAGGCCAAGAGAGATGTCGAGGCCTTTTCCCCTGACCAAGAGTGGAACATGAGGTTGACCTCAACAAACAGCTGAGGTTCCCCACGGAGATAACAACTAAATCTTTCCGCCCTGATATTGTGGTGTGGTCCACCAAAGTAAGATCGGTGCACCTCATTGAGCTGACCGTTCCATCTGAAGGGGAGATAGAGGCCGCCGAGCTCAAGAAGGCCAAGTACTCTGAGCTGGCTGAGGAGTGCAGGGAGGCCGGCTGGAAGACCACCATCTACCCTGTGGAGGTGGGATGCGAGGGTATGTAGGGCTGTCAACCACACGCCTCCTGAGGGGCGAGGGGTGACTGGAAGGAACCTAGAGAGGCCATTAAAGATCTGGCAGAAGAGGCAGAGAAAGGCAGCTTTGGCTCTGGTTGAGGAGAAAGGACGGGAGCTGGGGAAAGAACAAATAACCCCAATAACAGCTGCAGGGGGTGACAGGAGGCGTCCCTGTCACTGCTCCGCCACCAGGAAGCGTTCTAGCGATTAAAGGAGCGAAAGCGTTGGTGAATGGTGGTTCCTAGCTGAAGAACCTGCAGCTGACCCATGGGCACCGGAGGAGGTGCGACAGGCAGCAATGCCAAGCAGGTTATACCACCTACCTGTACATCGACTGACTTCATTTCCATCAAGCGATGTGGCATCCTTCGTTCCTAACACATTACCCAGTCTATATCAGTATAGATATCCAGGAGGATTTCTTTTCCCATTGAGATCTGATGTGTTTTCAAAGTGTTCCTTTAATTTTTTTGAGCAGTTTATATATACATATACTAGCAGAATACCGCTTAAAATAACGTAAGATGATTGTTAATGTAATCGTTTTGTCATTGATATGAGTGTTGTTGTCATATCTATCTATTTATATATATATATATATATATATATATATATATATATATATATATAAATAGATAGATATATATATAAATAGATAGATAATATATATAAATAGATAGATAATATATATATATATATATATATATATATATATATATATATATATATATATATATATAAAAAATAGCTGCGATTGGCAGCGGAGAAGTAAAAAGAAAAGGAAACATTTTAATAATAACGTAACATGATTGACAATGTAATTGTTTTGTAATTGTCATGAGTGTTGCTGGCATATATATATATATATATATATATATATATATATATATACATATACACACATACATATATATACATATACTGTATATACACATACTGTATATATACACACACATATACATACTGTATATACAACATATACATATCTACATATATACTGTATATACACATATATATACAAATCTACATATATATATCTACATATATATATTAGGGGTGGGACTCGATTAAAAAAATTAATCCAATTAATTAGAGGCTGTGTAAGAATTAATCTTGATTAATCGTATGTAATCGCACACGTAAATTTGCCCCAAATCGCAAATGTTTTTTTTTTTTTAAATCGGTTTTAGTGGGCTTACAGAATCAAATAATAGACATGGACATGAATATTGTAAACTGAAGCTGTTTTAATTTCTGAAAAAAAGCTTTTAAACTGCATTTGAATTCAAAACAGAAACAAAAATATCATCCCTGGTTAAAATTGGGCAGACTTAAAAATAAAGTGGTAGTTTAAGTACTTTAAGTACATTTTCAGAATAGTATTGTCTTTAAATAATAATAACCAAAATTTCACCATAAAGTGCAGTTTTTCTTCTTAAAAAATAAGTCAGAAACATAAAAGGTAATTTGACCAGCTTACTCTTTAAACTCTGAGTAACATTAGCCAAAATTATTTTGTACATTAGGCTAAAACAGTGTGATCATTGAACATTTTGTAATTAGATGTATTTAGAATTACTAACGGTCACGGAAGTCCAATGATCCCCAGTAAGAGCCACAAAGTCCGCTTTCTGTAATGCATCTAATTTTGCTTGCTTTTCAGTGTGCACAAAACCATGCTTTTATCAAGGCTTCGCGGGTAGTCGAAATGATCAGTCGTAGGAGCGCGCTTTATTCCGACTCTAACATTTTTGTAGCTGTGATGTGTGCATCAGTGTAATGGATGTACCAGGAAATCATGCATTGACAAAAGTTCCCGTTTGCTTGGAATTGAAAGTGTGATTAAATGCGTTATTTTTAACGCTTATGGAGTACATGCATCGAAGCTTCTCAACTGTGCTTGTGCTAAGAAAGGGAAAATTTTAAAAATAACGTAACATGATTCTGCGTTAACCTAATATTTTTCATACGTCCCAAACCAAGGAGATGGGAAGGTAAAATGAATCGGTAGCGCGTACATAGTCAGTACATCCCTCTCGAATCGAACCTCAATGTCGGCGTTAGGCTAAGACTCTACAATTGCGCACCGCTTGTCTATGCTAAAGTATGTATTGTAGATCGGGCTATAGATATACATTTATATATATACCCGTATCGCAGTGGAGAAGTAGAAGTTATGAAAAGAAAAGGGAACATTTTAAAAATAACGTAACATGATTGTCAATATACAGTAATTGTTTTGTGAGTGTTATTGAATGTTGCTGTCATCAAGGATTTGATTATCATTATTTCTTTCAATCAGGCTCGTATTTGTACGATGTGTTCAAGTTACATTCCGTGTTTGTCAATCGTTGTAAAGATAAGAGGTTTCATTCATCGATTAGTTCCTTACTGCATCAATAAACAGCTCGTCTTCCTTTTATCTGTGATGTGACAAACTGCATGCACGGGTTTTTTTTTACGCTGTCTTCCTTTAGCGGGACATTGACTTTTTCCACCGTGTGCTTTGTTTCCACAGTAGCTGCATTTATGAATATGCTTATCAGACGCTTCATATTTTTGCTGCCTTTTCAATTGTGTAATTCGGTTTTGTTCAGCTCTTTGGAACTGTTGCTTTTATCTGTGCACTGCATCAGTTCACGTGAGCCACTCGGTGTACTTGCATCGAAGGTTCCCAGCTGTGCTGGTGCCATCTCGTGCTATGTCCATAGCTTTATTTAATGTTACCTTAGTCCTGGCACTTAAAACTTTCTCTGGCAGTTTCGCTGAGTTTGTGTCAAACACCACCCTGACCATCTCATCTTCCTCTCCATAAGCACAGTCCTTCACCCGTGAATATTTACCCGTGGCAGTTTGCTATTGGATTGCCGCTGACGGATGGCCTTATATGGGCAGGCACTAAATTACAAACGCCAGCGGCAGCCTGTCTATGAACTTAATTTAAAGTGTAGGTTTACATCGTGCTTTGTTTCCGAAGTAGCAGAACTCGCTTCTTATTGTTTCGCTGCCTTCTCAATTATATAATGCATGTTTTCTTGAGCGCTTTTTTGAGGTCTTCCTGGTTTTCTATGTACTGCGTGATTACGTGGGAGGCGTGATGATGTCACACGAAACTCCGCCCCACGGCGTTGAAGCTCATCTCCATTACAGTAAATGGAGAAAAACTGCTTCCAGTTATGACCATTACGCGTAGAATTTCAATATAAAACCTGTCCAACTTTTGTAAGGAAGCTGTAAGGAATCAACCTGCCAAATTTCAGCCTTCCACCCACACGGGAAGTTGGAGAATTAGTGATGAGTGAGTGAGGGCTTTGCCTTTTATTAGTATAGATATATAGCAAAACACCCGTGCCTCGCAGCGGAGAAGTAGTGTGTTAAAGAAGTAATGAAAAAGAAAAGGAAACATTTTAATAATAACGTAACATGATTGACATTGTCATGAGTGTTGCTGTCATATATATGCCTGCCTAAATAAGTCACCCTCGCTCGCTCTTACTTTTTTACCGTTTATTTAATCATGGCTAGTGGTGGAAAAATTATAAAATGGAAGGAGGATTACACTGAGTATGGCTTTACCAAAACAATTATTGATGGCGAATCGATCATTCATAAAGCTTGAATTGGTGATCTGTTTTTCTGTGTTAACCTCATATTTTTTCAGACTTCTTCTCAAACCAAGGTGGTGCGAGGGTAAAATGAATCGGGATGCGCTGATCAATGTAATAAAAGTTCCCCTTTGCTTGTAATCCAAAGTGTGATTAAATGCGTGATTTTTTTTAACGCGTTATGGAGCACATGCATCGAAGCTTCTCAGCTGTGCTTGTGCTAAGAAAAGGAAAGATTTTAAAAATAACATAACATGATTGTCAATGTAACCTTTTGTAAGTAGTGCCTGGCGGATTCAGTGTGGAGAAACTCTAGAGACAGCGTGTGTATTAACTTGTGGATTTTTCTGGGAGTATTTGGTGGCAGTGTGAAGTTGCTTCGAAAGACGGCGTTAGCCGCGGAGCTCAGCTCAGACCGAAATGAGGTAAATGGGAGGGGAGATGATGACATGACTCCCCTATCCGCCTTAACTGTCAATCCCCCACAAACACAGTCTCTCGGAATTTGCATAAGCACACCCCTTCACCTACAATTTTAAGTTAGTTACAAAGTGATCAAAACTCTCGCTTATATCCTGCGTCCTCTCATTAAACTTGTATCCTGCATTACCCGTGGGCATGAGAAACGCCAGTGGCAGCCTGTCTATGAACTTAATTTAAAGTTTAGGTTTACACCTTGCTTTCTTTCCAAAGTAGCAGCACTCATGAATATGGTAGTATATGTCACTCGCTCGCTTCTTATTGTTTCGCTGCCGTCTCAATTATATAATGCATGTTTTCTTCAGCGCTTTTTGGAGGTCTTCCTGGTTTTCTACGCACTGCATTGACAGTCAGTTCACGTGATTACTTGGGAGGCGTGATGATGTCACACGAAACTCCGCCCCCCACGGCTTTCGAGCTCAACTCCATTACAGTAAATGGAGAAAAATACCTTCCAGTTATGACCATTACGCATAGAATTTTGAAATGAAAACTGCCCAACTTTTGTAAGTAAGCTGTAAGGAATGAGCCTGCCAAATTTCAGCCTTCTACCTACACGGGAAGTTGGAGAATTAGTGATGAGTGAGGGCTTTGCCTTTTATTAGTATAGATGAGTTGTATGAAAACTGGCAGCACTCCAATGGAAGAAACTTTGGTTTGACCAATTTTTTTTCTGTCCCTTTTGTATATTTGTTTTTCTAAGTTGTGTGCATTTGTACAGTTGACCTAAATCAGCGCTTCCCGATTCATTTTACCCTTGCACCCCCTGTGATGGACGATGCCGATTTCTCATCCCCTTGGTTTGAGAAGAAGTATGGAAAAAATATGAGGTTAACGCAGAAAAACAGATCACCAATTGAAGCTTCATGAATAGTGGATACTTTATTCACAGCTAACAAGAGGGTGGAAAGAGCAGCCTTCCACACCTCAACCACACAAAATGCAAGTATGATACGATGTTCTTTATAAAGAAATTTGTAGAAGGAATAAATAGTTTGAGAATTTTATGTTTAGGTTTTTTAACTTTTCTCCTGCCTCCTCTTTGTAATTATCTCTTCGAAACGTGGTTCTTTATGTGTTAATGAAATGTGTAGGTCATTTTTGGAGTTCAGTACGTTACGATATTTATTCTCGATGTACAGTAGAGATGAAAATCACGATTCACATAGCCAAGTATTGGCAGATGGGACAAGGACTTTCAATGCTCTTTTTGCAAGAGTTGGCTACCCAGTATGAACACTGCACCAAAAGGTTTAGAGTGAACTGGACTCATAAAGCAGCTTCATTGCTTGGCATGCTTGCATCTCAATAAATGTTCTTTGTCTTCATCCTCATCTCTCATCTTTTCTAATTTGAAGCAATGGGGTTGACGATCCAGGGTTCTGATTCTTCCAGATCTCCCGGGCAGATATAACTGTCAAATGACTCTTTCAGGCTTTCCAGATGCTGATTGATTTTTTCTTTGACACTGTCTTTAAAATTTAAGCTGCTGCACTCCAGAGTGACTTCATCCAGCAAAGGAAAATTAGCAAAATTCTCATTCTGGATACGTAAACTCCACAACAACAACTTATTCCTGAAAGCACGCAGCTTGTCGCAGGCCGTCACAATATTCTTTTCTTTTCCCTGAATCGAACAATTCAAATCATTGAGATGTTGGAAAGTATCTGCCAGGTATGCCAAGAATGGAGTAAAATAAGGAAATTCAAAAGAATGCAGAAGGTCACATTTCTGTTCTTGAAGAAACTGTTCGATTTCCTTTCTGAGCTGAAAAAAACGTGTCAAAACTTGACCTCTAGAAAGCCATCTGACCTCCATATGAAACAGGAGAATAGACGCATCATTAAGTTCACTACAAAACGCTTTGAACAACCTGTGATTCAAAGCTCTTCCACGAATAAAATTTATAATTTTAACACACGAATCCATTACGTTTTTCAGAATAACTTCCAGAATAATTTCGACAAGGTTTTCCACACAAGAGCTTGGCGATGAAGGATACAATGAGTAACCAACAAATCTGGTACTTCATTTCTTACAAGAGTAACAAAGCCAGATTGGTTTCCTAACATAACAGGCGCACCGTCAGTGCAAATAGATCCGATAATTTGCAACGGAATCTCGTTAGTATTGAAAAAGCTTTTCACCGTGTTGAAAAGATCCCTTGCGGTTGTCATTGTTTTGAGTGATTTGCAAAACAGGAATTCTTCCTCGATGGCATTCCCCTTTACATAACGAACGAAAACGATGAGTTTGCTACAATTATCGACGTCTGTCGATTCCTCTAACTGAATTGAGATCTTGACGGGGGAAGCTTTGATGTCTGAAACCACTTGATCGAGAATATCAGCGCTGATGTCATCAATCCTACTTCGAATAACATTGTTTGATAGAGGAATCTGTTGACCTTTCCGTGCAGCCTCTGCACCCAGGATAGTCTTCACTATATGTTAAACACATTTGATAAGAGTCTCTGCAACAGTTTGCGGCTTTTTCATTTTTGCCACTTCTTATGCAACTTTGGATGATGCCAGATGCAGGGGCTTATCCACTGGATTGAGTCCTAACTTAGGAAGCGTTCCTTTAATGTCGTAGCGTGCCCTTTTAGCCTTCAAGGAGTTAAGATCATTCCCTTCTCTCGTGTTTCCACCATGTTTAACTTGGAAATGTTCACCGAGCTTTGATGGCTTCAAGTTGGAATTGGAAAATATTGCATTGCAAACCACGCACTGCGGTCTGTCTACTCCATTAATAATTGTTTTGGTAAAGCCATACTCTGTGTAATCCTCCTTCCATTTTGTTATTTTTTTCGCGACTAGCCATGATTAAATGAACGGTAAAAAAGTAAGAGCGAAGTAAAGGTGACTTATTGAGGCAGGCAGGCGAGAGCACAATAGCACGCGGGCTTGATGTAGTGTGCGTCAAGTCGATCTAAAATGCGCGGTCAGATTTGAAAAAAATATATCTTTTCAAGTTCTATCCAGATATAAGTAGGTTCTATTTAGTCAACAGAAATATCTTTGGTAGGAATGTAAGTTGAATTTAGTCTTTAAATTTCTATGGTAAAGAAAAATTTTATGCAATGATGACTAAATTCAACTTACATTCCTACCAAAGATATTTCAGTCGACTAAATAAAACTTATATTTAAAATTTAAATAGAACTTAAACAGTTCATATTACCCACGCAGCATAAAGTACATGTAAGAGGGGGAAGTCATCCGTTTTAACAAGCAACGTATTGCTCTGATACGAAATAGCCTGCCCATTTAATTATTTAGGAATGGATAGAAAAGTTAAGATTTTCTACAAATAATGTTTTTCATTTGTCTTCCTTAATGGATTCTGGCACCCCCAGCAACAGTTGCTCGCACCCCCCCAATCGGGAAGCGCTGAGCTAAATGTTTGTTTTCCATTATTTGAATGTTTAATTTGTGTCTTCCTTTATGCTTGATCTGTTCCATTTAAATTTATAATGGGAAAGTTGTCTGGTGTGGTTTTGATTTTACTTATTTTCTCCTTTGTACTACTGCTACATTTTTCTTTCCATTCTTATTGCTGTACATCGTTGGTTGTAAATTTCTCCTAAGCAGGCCCCTAATTTATTATACTACATTTTCACTATACACCCCAGTTTAACTTTTTGAATAGTGATATTCTTTCTTCACACAGGGTTTGAAATCTGGATTAAACTACCAATTCATGCAATTGAAGTGATGTGTTAACTCACCCCAGAAAATCTTGCTGTCTGTTTATCCTTTATAACACAGCAGAACAATAGCAAAGCTAAGAAATAATCAAGGCAGCCAAAACTTAGACAATTTTTTTTTGACAATGGCTGAATTTGTTAAAGATGCCAATTCTGTAATAAGCATAGTAAGAATCACTCCCCAGATGAAATGGTGGATTTCACCATGCCAAAAGATTTAAGGTGTAAGGGCAAAACCATGCATTCTTTATTTTCAAGAAGAGGATGAGTGCCTCTCTCTCTAGTACAGACTTTAGATTGAAGCCTGTTACACCAACAAAAAGGCTGACCTTTCTCTGGCTAACCTCAGAACAAAAACTGCCAAATGTCAGCTAGTGAGGGTTATTTCAAGTTGCAAAACTGTTAGAAATATAAACGTTGAAGATGCTGGATCAACATTATTAATCAAATATTGCTAGCAAAGGGTAAGCCACTGAAAGACTACCTTCTATTTGCAGTTGCAGCACCTACTGAGAAATGAGGGGTGTGGTGAATTTTTACCATTCTTTTTTTGGCTTTTGTAAGTTTTTTTTGAATGAGTTTTGAGTGAGTCTAGTCTACTTCTATACTTCACACATTTTGTATGTTACTGAATATTGTGTTATTGCTTATTTTCAAAAATTTCCTGCATCTTCTCAGACCACCATTCTTTCCTGCATTTATAGATGGCATTGCTCATTCTGCACTCGGAGTTCACAAGTATTTCCATTGCTAGTTCTTTTGCAATGTTTTTTGGAAGCAACTTTGGTGTATCCACTTTTTTGACTAGTATGATTTTAATTTATTTCCTGCTTTGCACTGCTACTGTATTGTGCATGCTTGTATTATTGTAGCACTTAGTTGGTTATAAAGCTCACCTAAGCAGACCCTTAATTTATTATACTACATTTTCACTATATTTCTATAGACTTTACAGTTTGTTAATGAATCTTGTTTTTGTGGCATAGTGGGTTTGCAGCTAGGACAAACTGACCATTTAAATAAGTAATGAACGCACTCGCGCTGGGGAGTGGTAGCTGGTGCGAGCTGTGTGCCAAAGATGCCCCATCTCCTGGTTGGTGCGAGGTGGTCAACTGTCTGTGCTTTACCTTACCGGCACCTGCAGGCAGTCTGATGGCCTTATCAGCACTGGGTGGCAATCAGGTGATCGCACCTGCAATAGCTCCCCAGCCTATAAAGCTGAGCGTAAGAGAAAGAAAGCAGAGGTTAAAGGACAGAGAAAGGCAGGAGCAGTATTGAGCCGGTGCCTAGAGTGGAAGCAGGTGGTAAAGGAATGGTGCCCCAGGAGGTAGTGCGTTGCCAGCATTCAGGAGGGGGCACGAGGATCACTCCTGCTGAGCAGCCAGGAGTGATCATTATGCTCAGGAGGATCTTCTCGCCAGGTGGACCCTGTGACTGGCAGTGGTGGACATGGGAGCAGGGTCTGGTGGCTCGCTGTGGGATTCTGTGGATTGTGTGGCGTTGACACAGGCCAGTTTTGAAGGATGTCTGTCCCTGTTGGTGGACGCCTCTCCATGCTGCAAGGTCTGAATAGGGTAAGCCGGAGTGGTGACGGCTTTATAAAGGGAAGCACCGGGGATGAGAATTTTAAAGATTCTTGGCTGAATTTTAACGGATTACTTACTTATTGGATTTTAACTTCCATTGTACACATTTTATGGAGTATGTATTGATTTTTTTTTTTTTTTTTTGAGCATTGCATTTTGGACAGTATTTGGATTTGGTTTGTTATAATAAAAGACCTGAGCACTTTGCACCTTCTCCTTGCTTCATTTTTGTTTTGTCTTCATCTGCCATGCTCATCCTGTTGCATTATCGATGGTGTTGTGTTCAAGAGGCTACCATTATGGAAGAAGAAGCAAGGAGCGGACCCGCTCCATCAGTGTTATTGCTTATTCTGAAAAATTTCCTTCATCTTCTTAGGCCATGAATACTCCCAGCATTTAGAGAATGCATTGCTCTTTCTACATTCGGAATCCACATGTATGTCCATTACTAGTCCTTTGATAATGGATTTTGTAACTTGACCTCAAAATGTATACTGTGAATCCGTACAGTCAGCTACATAACCCCCATCTGCTTATGAGCTTCAGTATGATCTATGTCCTGTAAAATATCTTGCGTTTGACAATTTACAGCATTGCATTTACCAAAGCATCAGAACAAACCTTTTACAAAGGTGCGGGATATGTTTCATGGGTGGAATCAGTCATTGTAGGTTTTTATTCTGGGCTCTTTCGATTATTAATGCTAATGGAACATAGTATCTACTTTGATTTTACTTGCCTTGTATTATAATTTTATATATTTTTTTCTTTAACCAGCAGTCAAACAATAATAATATACAAGTGAGCTAACAGATGATCATGGCAATTTAGATCCTATTTGAACCTGTGTGTCCATCAAAATATCTCTTTCAGTAAAATATTTGGAATGAAAAAAGTGAAAGTTTTGAAAGTATTGACTGTGAAATAGCAGGTTTACAGCTGGGAAATAAGTTGTCTGTTTGTTTTTAAATAACTGAATGGGCTGCTCGAGCTCAGTGGGTGTGCAATTGAGGCATGGTGCCAATGAAGGCATATTAGGGAGAGTCAGCATGAGAATCGGGGGAGAAAAAGGAAAGGAAGGTGATAGAACAGAAGTTAAAGGAAGGTACGAGAAAGGCAGAAGTGTACAAGAGCCAGTGCAAGATGGAAGGAAACAGGCCGATAGGATGGTGAGCCTCCGGGAAGGAGTGTGTGGCCAGTGCTTAGGTGGAGGGCTGAGGGGACACTCCTGTTGAGACCATATACCAGGAGTTGCCATTCTGCTTAGGGTTTACTCTCGCTGTGAGGGGCCAGTGATTGGCAGCAGTGGGAGGCCATTGCGCTTTTGATGGGAGGAGCCAGGTGTTGGTAGTCATGAGCGGTGTAACAAAATCAGAACATTTAACCAGCTATAGAATTAAGTGGGGTTCATTAACTTCTAAATACTGTAGAAAACAGGTTGAAGTAAAAAGTGATGTCCACCAGGACTGTTTGAGACCCTTGAAAGTTAGCTGGCCATGTTTTGGCCTACTTTACATCTCATTATTGTTTGCTTCTAGTTAAGGAGGAAAAAAGTTAAGCAAGTCAATTTAAAAATTAGGATAGAGTATATTAAATTAGTAACAGTAACTGGTTATTTATTAAATATCTAGAATCAAAACCTACAGCCACTGTAGCCCTGCAAGAGTTTGACACCTCTTTAAGAAATTTGGCTGAGTTGGAAGTTTTAAGGTTAATTGTGCTGTCAAAGGTTCCAGCTCTCGAGTCTGAGAGCTGTTGTGAGAATCACATGTGCCTGCCAAGGAAAAAGACATTTTATCAATTAGTACACTGTGATTTTGTACCAATGTGACCAATTTACTCTGATGGTTCAGTTCAGTGTGGTTATGAGACAGGTATGTACTAAACAATCCAGTGTTCTTTTTGCCAGGAATTTGACAAATCTGGTAGAGAAAAAGTGCAAATTTTCTTTTTGAAGCTTTGTGAGCTGGACTCACTCTTTAGGAATTCTGTAGTTGGCAATATGCGGATACATTTTTGTTTCATTTAAACATTACTGCAGAGTAATGAATAACCAAAAGGCCTGAATTCTGTGACCTTGTCTATCCACCTTTTGATGAACAACTTAATCATTTGTTTTCAGTCATGGTAATATGCATATGAAATTAAAGTATTTCAGTTTCGGCTACATTTCCCAATTAATAAGATATTAGGTAATTAATCATGCACAAGAGCTGAAAAGGTCACTTGCACATTGTTTGACTGTAGTGTTATTACATTAAGCTTCCAAGTACTTGTTCAGTTTTTAAAGAGCATTCTTTATAAGGGGATTAACAATGATATGCGAAATAATATAAAGCAGCTTCTTTCTTTTCCTTGTCTTTTGTCCTGTAGTTTCTACACAAGCAAAAACAAGGTAAAAGTTGGGTGTTTTAGCTATTCTAAATTAATAGCTTGATGATATAATGTCTTAAATTTATTAAAATTACTAGGGGGCTTCGCCCGCCAACCCTCATGTTTGGTTTTCCGGATACACACTTTTAAGATTTGTTTTTCTTTGAATTGTTGCTATTTCATTAGTTTCACTTTTATTTCAGAACTTCTTTAAAAACAATATTTGGAATCATTGGTGTCCCAATATGCTGAATCTTTTAAATGAGGTCTGTGAGACTTGTGTTTAATCACTTTGTACCATAATTTAGGATAGGTTTCTCTGTTTGGAATTTCAGCACAGACAAAATGATCCACATCATCCGCAGTTAATTTTTTTTGCAAAGTAACCAATAAATGCATGTGAGGTAAACCCCGTTATTGAAATTCTCTGAGTTAAACTAATTTCCTTTTGTTTGTGTCAATGCAATCTGTGCTGTCTTTTTTTTTTTGATAATGTAGTGACTGACGTAATAAAGTGTCACAAAAGTTCTACTTGAACAATCGCAGACTGCGTAATCCCAAACACAACTTTTTAGCACCCTCTCCAACCCCTCCTCCCACGGGTCTCGCCTCCCCCTTACTTCATCAATCAACACTAGGGAATCCATTCCTGGATGGGTTTATCCATTCCTGGGAATTCAGGAGTCCCGCATGTCATTCCCGGGCGCCCGGGATGACAGAGTGCACGGGCATCTCACATGTGTGTGGTTTTAGAACGACTTACACGTGTTTCGCCCTAATTCTGGGCTTTTCAGGCGTGTACACTCGCTGCACGTCAGCGTCAGAGGCGAAGCCACATCGTGTGGTTTGTTTATTTGACAGCATGTAGATCGGGGTAATTACGTTCGTGGCATTCGTAGGATGAATCACAATCTGATTGTATGGGTGCATGTGGGATGACCAGTGTGTTTGACGGAAAGAGATCTCTGACTCCGCCCTGTATGTCAGTCAAGTGGTAAATGCCATAGGGAGGATATATGATAAAAAAAAAAAAAAAAATTGTTTTGAATGCAACGCGATCTACCTGATCAGATACTGATACACTTGTTCTAAACGACGCCCGTGCTTGCGTTGCTCTGAAACACCGCCATTTCAGCTTTAACTGATGCATCCAGTTTCTTGTCGTCATTCTGTGACGGCAAGTTTCCTGGCACAAATAATGCGGATGCAACAGACTGACGCATTGCAATTTCAAGTTGCTGTTCAAACAGCAATGAATTGACGTTTGACAGACGTCAATGAAGTCTGCCCTGTCCTGGCATTCGTGAGCTACCAAGTGCAGACTCTTCCCAGTCCACCATGCTCTGTCTTAGTCAGAGCCGGGAGACTAATGACTGCTGCTGGTTGACTGAATCAATCTGCAAAACACTACACCGTGGGCCAAAAAACTGTGCCCCTTAATTATTTTCAACTATGACTCTTTTATTTCATGATCGATTTTTACACTTTTACGTGCTATATATCCAAGCTTGGCTGTTGCAGCAGCAAAATGTCCTGGAGCCTGGGAATGGATTCCCTAATCAACACCCAGCCATCAGTCTTACGTGCTGCACTCTGCCCTCCCTCAATCGGACCTAACAGTCATTTAAAACAAAAAAGGCTTCAACTTGGCTGGGATGCTATAATACTTTTGACTGTTACTGCTTTCATATTCTGTACCTTTCTCTGCATGTGTATCACGCTTTGGGTCTCTTTTCTGGGCGCTGCTCTTTGTTCTTTGCTGAGAGCACAGGATCTGTGTGTGCCATGTGTCACTTGCTTGACAATGTTTTGCTGTCTGACCTTGCTCTTATTTGATAAGAAGGGTGTGTCTTGTAAGAATCTTACATTCCACGTCCCAGTGAGACTGCCCTGGGACAATCTCTTGGCACCAAGTCACATGTTTACGGTCCCAGCAAGACGTCTTTTTTGTCTAGCAGGTCTTTAAAATTTCTTTTGAGAACTTCCGAGAAGATCATGTATCATTGACTTGCTTTTCCATTCCAGGATTTTTTTTTTTTTAATATATATAGAGAGATAAGACAATTCTTCCTGTGTTTCTTGTAATATCTCGGATCCATGTTGGAAATTATCAAGGAATATTAATATAATGCCTTTCATAGCTGTAAAACCTGAATTAACATATGCTAATATTGTGTAAATAAAAATAAGTGGCACAGCAGTAAGCGTGATAAATCTATAAAAAATAGTTGGTATTACTAAGGACGTGATGTTTTCTATGAGGATGAAAAATTAAACTTGTAGGGAAAAACAAAAAAAAAAAAAAAACTTTGCATAAGCTCTGCCAGCCCAGAAATCTCATCTTTCTGAAACTTTCAGCAGTTTGCTTCTGAATGTCAGGGCGGACGTAGTGTTACTCATATATGTGACGATATTTTTTGCTGCTTTAATGTAAAAAGAAATGTAAATCTCTGCAGTTAATTCTGTCTGTTGCTTTTTTGAGTGCCTACTAAACAAACTGCTGTTATTACCAATTTATTTATGTAATTGGTAGAGTGAGGGAGCGAATGAGAGTAAGCCTACAGAGCTGCTTTTTATTCATTACTGCTGGCTAATGTAGCTGACTGTGCTAAATAACTTTCACCTTCCATGGAAGAGTTAGAAAACAATGTGTGCAGTTTGGTTTATTATTTAGCTCAGTATTTATATTTCAGTGCTTACTCAACACTCCCTTCAAAAATAAGGAAGATTTTTTTGAAACCAAACTAAACTCAGCAACCTGCTATTATGTACAGTACATTTATTTCCAAAATGCATTGTAAATATTTAGATTATTAAATATTTTCTGTTTCTTTTTAAATAATACACATACTGTATACATGTATATATGTGTGTGTGTATATATGTGTGTGTGTGTGTGTATATATATATATATATATATATATATATATATATATATATATATATATATATATATATATATATATATATATATATACACACACACACATATATAGACTTGATTAGCGTGGTAGAGTGTTGAACAAGGCAGCTGAAGCTGCATTATGGGATCTGTAGTTTATTGTGTTACCAGCGCTTCATATACCGGGCTTTAATAACAATAATACAGTATATAAAATGATGTGGCCCTTGACCCCTTGAGTTTGACACATATGGACTAAATAGAACTTGAAAAGATATATTTTTCAAATGTGATCGCGCAATTCAGATAGAGTTGGCCTTTTACAGCCTGCATACCTCAATAAGTCATCCTCCCCTCGCTCTTAATTTTTTACCGTTCATCTAATGAATACACTGAGTATGGCTTTACTAAAACAATCATTGATGGCGAATAAAGTATCCATTATTGAGTATGTAGATCGTGATATATATATACATATATATATACCAGCGTATCATATGCGGAGTAGTGTGTTAAAAAGCTAGAAAATGAAAAGGGAACATTTTAAAAATAGCGTAACATGACTGTCAATATACAGTATTTGTTTTGTGAGTGTTACTGAGTGTTGCTGTCATCAAGGATTTGATTATCATTATTTCTTTCAATCAGGTTCGTATTTGGAGGATGTGTTGTTCAAGTTACATTCCGTGTTTGTCAATCGTTGTAAAGATGACAGGTTTCATTCATCGATTTGTTTCTTACTGCATCAATAAACAGCTCGTCGTCTTCTTTATCTGAGACCCGACACACTGCATGCGGGTTTTTACACTGTCTTCCTTTAGCGGGACATTGACTTTTTCCAGCGTGTGCTTTGTTTCCGCGGTAGTTGGATTTATGAATATGCTTGTATGTATGAGGCGCTTCATATTTTTGCTGCCTTTTAAATTGTGTAATTGGTTTTTGTTCAGCTCTTTGGAACTGTTGCTTTTTATCTGTGCACTCGCGTCAGTTCCGCGTGAGCCTCTCGGTGTACATGCATGAAGGTTCCCAGCTGTGCTGGTGCCATCTCGTGCTATGTCCATGGCTGTATTTAATGTTACCTTAGTCCTGGCAAAACTTTCTCGCAGTTTAGCTGAGTTTGTGTCAAACCACCACCCTGACCATCTCATCTTCCTCTCCATAAGCACAGTCCCTCACCCGTGAATATTTACCTGTGGCAGTTTGCTATTGGATTGCGCTGACAGGCTGACCTTATATGGGCAGGCACTAAATTACAAGCGCAGCGTAGCCTGTCTATGAACTTAAAGTGTAGGTTTACATCGTGCTTTGTTTCCGAAGTAGCAGAACTCATGAATATGTTTGTATCTGTCACTTTCGCTTCGCTTCTTATTGTTTAAGCTGCCTTCTCAATTATATAATGCATGTTTTCTTCAAGCGCTTTTTGAGGTCTTCCTGGTTTCTATGTACTGCGTGATTACGTGAGGCGTGATGATGTCACCACGAAACTCCGCCCGGCGTTGAAGCTCATCTCCATTACAGTAAATGGAAAAACTGCTTCAGTTATGACCATTCTGCGTAGAATTTGATATAAAACCTGCCCAACTTTTGTAAGTAAAGCTGTAAGGAATGAACCTGCCAAATTTCAGCCTTCCACCCACATGGGAAGTTGGAGAATTAGTGAGTGAGTGAGTGAGTGGGGGCTTTGCCTTTTATTAGTATAGATATATGTGTATATATATGTGTATATATATATATATGTGTGTATATATATATATATATATATATATATATATATATATATATACTAATAAAAGGCAAAAGCACTCACTCACTCACTGACTCATCACTAATTCTCCAACTTCCCGTGGGTGGAAGGCTGAAATTTGGCAGGTTCATTCCTTACAGCTTCCTTACAAAAGTTGGGCAGTTTTATATCGAAATTCTACGCGTAATGGTCATAACTGGAAGCAGTTTTTCTCCATTTACTGTAATGGAGATGAGCTTCAACGCTGCGGAGTTTCGTGACATCATCACGCCTCCCACGTAATCACGCAGCACATAGAAAATCAGGAAGACCTCAAAAAAGCGCTGAAGAAAACATATAATTGAGAAGGCAGCTAAACAATAAGAAGCGAAGCGAGTGACATATACAACCATATTGATGAGTTCTGCTACTTCGAAACAAAGCACGATGTAAACCTACACTTTAAATTAAGTTCATAGACAGGCTGCGCTGGCGCTTGTAATTTAGTGCCTGCCCATATAAGGCCATCCGTCAGCGCAATCCAATAGCAAACTGCCACTAAATATTCACGGGTTAAGGACTGTGCTTATGCAGAGGAAGATGAGATGGTCAGTGGTGTTTGCACAAACTCAGCGAAACTGCAGAGAAAGTTTTAAGTGCCAGGACTAAGGTAACATTAAATAAAGCTATGGACATAGCACGAGATGGCACCAGCACAGCTGGGAACCTTCGATGCAAGTACACCGAGTGGCTCACGGAACTGACGCAGTGCACAGATAAAAAGCAACAGTTCCAAAGAGCGCTGAACAAAACCAATTACACAATTGAAAAGGCAGCAAAAATATGAAGCGCCTGATAAGCATATTCATAAATGCAGCTACTGTGGAAACAAAGCACACGGTGGAAAAAGTCAATGTCCCGCTAAAGGAAGACAGTGTAAAAAACCCGTGCATGCAGTGTGTCAGGTCTCAGATAAAGAAGAAGACGAGCTGTTTATTGATGCAGTAAGAAACGAATCGATGAATGAAACCTGTCATCTTTACAACGATTGACAAACACGGAATGTAACTTGAACACAACACATCCTACAAATACGAACCTGATTGAAAGAAATAATGATAATCAAATCCTTGATGACAGCAACACTCAGTAACACTCACAAAACAAATACTGTATATTGAAAGTCATGTTACGTTATTTTTAAAATGTTCCCTTTTCTTTTCTACCTTTTTAACACACTACTTCTCATGATACGCTGGTATATATATATGTATATATATATATCCCCTCTACATACTCGAATAATGGATACTTTATTCGCCATCAATGATTGTTTTGGTAAAGCCATACTCAGTGTATTCATTAGATGAACGGTAAAAAAGTAAGAGCGAGGGAGGATGACTCATTGAGGCATGCAGGCTGTAGTGCGCGTCAACTCTATCTGAATTGCGCGATCACATTTGAAAAATATATCTTTTCAAGTTCTATTTAGTCCATATGTGTCAAACTCAAGGGCCGTGGCCACATCCGCCCGGTGTAATTATATCCGCCCGCGAGATCATTTTATATACTGTATTATTGTTATTAAAGCCCGGTATATGAAGCGCTGGTAACACAATAAACTACAGATCCCATAATGCAGCGCTTCAGCTGCCTTGCGTAACACTTACCACGCTAATCAAGTCTACCTTATGATGCTGCAAGTTATTGCGGCTACAGTTATTGCGCACTGAGTTTGCACGGCGCTTTGGTGACTTTGAAGAACAAAAAAAGTCCTCTACATGCTCGAACCTTGTGCATGTTTGGTAGCACATATCTGTGTGAGAAGCTCTTCTCAGTGATAAAGACTAACAAAACAGCACACAGGAGTCCCTCACTGATGAGCACCTGCAATCCATCCTGAGAATCTCCACAACACAGAACCTCACACCAAACAGAAACGAACTTGTGGCCAAAAAGATGCCAGGCGTCCAGCTCTAAAATGACATATGAGCAAAGACAACTGAATGATTTGATTTGTTATTGCACGTGGAGAGCGGAGTCGACCGTTTTAACAAACAGCGTATTGCACTGATCTGAAATAGCTGTGTGTGTATATATATAGATATGTATGTATATATATATGTATGTATATATATATATGTGTATATATGTGTATATATATATATGTGTATATATGTGTATATATATATATGTGTATATATGTGTATATGTGTATATGTATGTGTATATATATATGTATATATGTGTGTATATATGTGTGTATATATGTGTGTATATATGACAACACTCAACACTCACAACAGTGACAAAACAACTACATTGACAATCAGGTTACGTTATTTTCAAAATGTTTCCTTTTCTTTTCATTGCTTCTTTAACACACTACTTCTCCGCTGCGAAGCGCGGGTATTTTGCTATACTATATAAAAGAAAAAGGCAACTTTCCTTTCTTTACACCTTTTTTCCTTTTATCCCAAACCAAAGCCTTTCTCTCTTAACACTGCAGAGGACACAAAACTAATTTTCTTTAAATGCCGGTAAGGCACATTACCAGAGGCACAAATTTGAATGTTAACATAGAAATGTAATTTCAATGTACCTGTACTTCTTAAAAGCGTTAATGTTTTACTGTTTAATAACTTATAGACTATAATTTATTATTTTTCCCTTGCACTCAGTGACCAAACCTATACACACACATATAGACACATACAAATATATACACAAGTATATGTATGTGTATATATATATATATATATATACACACACACACACACACACACACACATACATACATACATACATACATACATACATACATACATACATACATACATACATACATACATACATACATACATAGAGAAAACAGTAAAGCTGTGAGAAAACAGTAAAAAGGACGCGTGTCAGACGTCGTGGTACATTTTCTGATGCAGCTACCGAAAACAACTTCATGGCGCTGCCAAATACACAAAACAATTACTTTGACAATCATGTTACATTATTTTTAAAATGTTTCCTTTTCTTTCTCTTTCCTTCTTTAACACACTACTTCTCGCTGCCAAGCATATATATATATGTATATATGTATATGTATATATATATATATATATATATATATATATATATGTATATATGTGTATATATATATGTGTATATATATATATATATATATATGTATATATATATATGTGTATATATGTATATATATATATATATATATATATATATATGTGTGTATATATATATATATGTGTATATATATGTATATATATATATATATATGTGTATGTATATATATATATATATATGTGTATGTATATATATATATATGTATATATGTGTATATATATGTATATATGTGTATATATATGTATATATGTGTATATATATGTATATGTATATATGTGTATATATATATGTATATGTGTGTATATATATATATATATGTGTATATATGGTTGGCCATTTATATGGATACACCTTAATAAAATGGGAATGGTTGGTTATATTAACTTCCTTTTTGTGGCACATTAGTATATATGAGGGGGCAAACTTTTGTTTTTTCAATAGCAAGAGGGTCATGTGACATATCAAACTTATTGGGAATTTCAGAAGAAAAGCAATGGTGTGCTTGGTTTTAACGTAACTTTATTCTTTCAGGAATTTCTGACCACTTATAAAATGTGTTCAATGTGCTGCCCATTGTGTTGGATTGTCAATGCATATATACACATACATATATATATATATATATACACAATGTATATGTGTTTATATACACAATGTATATGTGTTTACTTGACAGTTTGAAGCAGGAGCATTGTTGGAACATTAAAGGCATCATATGTGATCAATAAACAGCCGAGTATTTTTGATGACTTTCTCACCAGTAGTCAACCTTGTCCACTGGAAATAAAAATATACACTGTATGCAGATCATAATCTGGTTCTGCTTCAGCCTCAATACAAACCAAGAGTGAGGGCGCTACCTACAACTACACGCTCATTCAGGAAGTGGTCCCCTGAGGCAGAGCAGGCTCTGAGAGACTGCTTTGGAACTACAGACTGGGATATATTGCTTGGGTCACATAGTGAGAACATTGAAGTTGCTGTTGAATGCACAAGTGATTACATCAACTTCTGTGTGGACATTGTAGTTCCAGTAAGAACAGTATGCTGCTATGGTAACAACAAGCCATGGGTTATAAGTGACATCAAGGGTCTTTTGAACTAGAAGAAAATGGCTTTTAAAGGTGGTGATAAGCATGAGCTCAACCGTGTGCAGAAGAAACTCCGAGTCCAGCTCAGGGCGGCGAAAGATCAGTACAGGAGAAAGCTGTAGCAGAAGTTGCATAACAGCAGCATGAAGGAAGTGTGGGATGGGATGAAGATTATCACTGGCTGTAGCTTGAAGCGGGGTGCTGCCATCGAGACAGACGTGGAGAGAGCAAACCAAATGAACAACTTCTTTAATAGGTTTGATCACAGTAACCCACTCTCACCTCGGAGTACTGCATCCTCCAACCATCCTTCTGCTGATACCAGCATAGGTGAGACATCCCCACCCTCAATTACAGCAGCCCAGGTGAGCAGAGAGCTGATAAGACTTTGTGCAAGCAAAGCAGCGGGTCCAGATGGTGTATCACCACGATTGCTGAAGGCCTGTGCGTTGGAACTGGGGAGTCCTCTACAGCGCATCTTCAACCTGAGCCTGGAACAGGGGAGAGTTCCAAGGCTTTGGAAAACTTCTTGTATCACTCTTGTCCCTAAGGTATCACGTCCTAGTGAGCTGAATGACTTCTGGCCTGTTGCTCTGACATCACATCTGATGAAGACCATGGAGTGGCTGCTGCTTTACCACCTGAGGCCACGCCCTCGACCCTCTGCAGTTCGCATACCAGGAGAAGGTGGGAGCGGAGGATGCCATCATCTATATGCTTCACCGATCCCTCTCCCACCTGGACAGAGACAGTGGTGCTGTAAGAATTATGTTTTTGGACTTCTCTAGTGCCTTCAACACCATCCAACCTCTACTCCTTAGAGACAAGCTGACTGAGATTGGAATAGACTCACACCTGGTTGCATGGATCGTGGACTATCTTACAGACTGACCTCAATATGTGCGTCTTGGGAACTGCAGGTCTGACATTGTGTGCAGCAATACAGCGGCGCCGGAAGGGACTGTACTTTCTCCAGTCCTGTTCAATATATATACATCAGACTTCCAATATGACTCGGAGTCCTGCCATGTGCAAAAGTTCGCTGATGACACGGCTATTGTGGGCTGCATCAGGAGTGGGCAGGAGGATGAGTACTGAAAGTTAATCAAAGACTTTGTTAAATGGTGCGACTCAAGCCACTTACACCTTAACAGCAGCAAGACCAAGGAGCTGGTGTGGATTTTAGGAAGCCCAGGCCCCTCATGGATCCTGTGATCATCAGAGGTGACTGTGTGCAGAGGGTGCAGACTTTTAAATATCTGGGAGTGCAGCTGGATGACAACTTGGACTGGACTGCCAATACTGATGCTCTATATAAGAAAGGTCAGAGCAGACTACACCTTCTGAGAAGGTTGGCATCCTTCAACATCTGCAGTAAGATGCTGCAGATGTTCTACCAGACGGTTGTGGCGAGTGCCCTCTTCTACGTGGTGGTGTGCTGGGGTGGCAGTATAAAGATGAAAGACGCCTCACGCCTGGACAAACTTGTTAAGAAGGCAGGCTCTATTGTAGGATTAAAGTTGGACAGTTTAATATCTGTGGCAGAGCGACGGGCACTAAACAAACTCCTTTCAATCATGAATAATCCACTGCATCCACTTAACAGTGTCATCTCCAGACAGAGGAGTAGCTTCAGTGACAGACTTTTGTCACTGTCCTGCTCCACTGACAGACTGAGGAGATTGTTCCTCCCCCACACTATGCGACTCTTCAATTCCACCCAGGGGAGTAAATGCTAACATTAATTTTATTTTAATTTTTTCATTTTATTACTATTTAATTTAATATTGTTTTTTTGTATCAGTATACTGCTGCTGGATTATGTGTATTTCCCCTTGGGATTAATAAAGTATCTATCAATCTAATCTAATCATAAAATGTGTTTTACCTGAAAACAACGGAACTCCTTTTTACATGGTTTCTGGATGCTGTGCTGCATACAGCATGGTACATTCTGTGACTCGGTTGTGGTTCTGTGTACTCCCTGCAATGATACATAATTTCTATTTAATCCTCTGAAAACGTTCTTTCTGTATTATTTTCTATTTATCTTTGGCAATGTATAATTATGAATTCTTTCACTTGTAAATGTACTGAATTTGTAGTGGAAGGGTTCACTTTGTCCTTTTTTTTTAAATTTATAATAAAATAAAGTATGTTTTAGATATTACATTTTTGTATCGTAGTATCTGATCAGAGGATAAGAAATTTTTGGCATTCTGGCCCTAGCTGCCCCAGTTGCCTTACAGCTATTGGTATTGTTTCTCTTTCTTGCCTTATAGACTTGCTGCAGAGCTGTGCTCACTTGTCTGTGTGCATGCAGACCTATTAAACTAAGAAGCAAAGGGACGGAGCGTACAGTATTTTAATGAGTGGCAGATGTACGTAATGAAGAGATTCTCTTCAATTTTTTTTTCTTCCTTTTCTTTCCTACGGAGCACCCGTAGGAAACCCACACAGACATGGGGAGAATATGCAAACTCCACGCAGGAAAAACCCGCGGAGCGAACCTTGGTGTCCTTACTGTGAGGCAGCAGCGCTACCACTGTGCCACCATGCCGCCCCCTTTTTAATGTTCTACTGACTATTTGAATATATGTCAAATTTTATATTTGGAAACGTTTTCGTGAATTTTCCATTTTCTAGTTGATCCTTTTTGCTGTTACTTCAGCTCCCTAATTCCTGAAATAGAACTTTATTATACCGCATTGTCCTCTGAATAAAATGATTAAGTTTAGTATGGAAGTACATCATTTAGACTTTATATAGAGCAAGAAATATGTTTAAAAATCAACATGTTTTGAACATTGGCACCTTCTGCATCACTTTGTTTTCCTACTATTTTGATATATGTTTGAGAAAAAGGCCAAGGAAGCAGTCCTGCATTATAAAAACAGACACATTTGTGACATTTATGTTATAGATTTATTTTGTGTTTGGTCCCGTAGCAGACATTTTGTAGTTAATTGTAATTATTATCCCGTATGTATTGTCTCCCTAATGGTTCCTGAGAAATTGTAACATGCTTGAACCCAGGATTAATTTGCTCCTGTCAATAATCATTGCTGATAAATTATTATTTTTTTTTTTTGGCTTGATTTGTATAGTAATTTGTTTGTGTGTGCTTTCAAACGACCCCAGCTTCATTTAATATTAACTTCAAATTGTTGTTAAATAATTACAAACATAATATGGCTTCAGACCATTCAGCCTGCTTCTTATGCTTTAAAAGCTATATGGCTTTCCAAAGGAGGGGACTCTGATCTTTAAGCCTTCTTTTAAATAGATCTTTAATGCTGCTGTTCTGCCTCTAGATCTGCTGACTTTCTGTATCTTTTTTTACCTCTTTCATATTATGGATTCAAGCTCATCTTAATGCTTGCTAATTTTTAGTCTTTAAAAAGCTGCTTGATTTAATTCACAGCTTTGTAATAGCATACCTTTTTAAGGGTATAATTTTAAAAATTATGAGCTATATTTGAAATGTCATCTCTAAGTCACTTAGTGTTGGTTAAGAGGGTGGGTGGTGGGATGGTTTAAGCACTAAAAGTACTTTGTAAGAGTAAAAACCGCTACTCAACTTTCCTAGAAGTTAACTCTCAAAATTAAAGCAGTTTGTGTACTGTGTCATATGTTATAAAATGGGAAATAAAATACTTTAAATGTAAATAAGTTGTTTGTGAGCACAAGGGTAATTAATATCAGGATTGTTCCAAATATTGTTAGCCCTCTCATCCCTTAAACCAAAAATTCACTATTTTTGGATATATGAATTTTTTAAAAGGTTCTGCCCATCTTTTCTGTGTTTTGGTAACTTGTGTGTGTGTATATTTTAGCAGTTAATGTTACTTTAAACTAGACCTGACCTAATCGTGTTTCTTTGCAGGTTTCATTAACTAAACTGTTGTCTTTCATTACTTCTAAGAGCAAGTATGTGTTTTTATGCACAGTTGCCAGTCTATAAATAATATGCAGATGACACATAGAATTTGTCATTGACTATGTGGCTACGACACATTTGTGTTATATGCAGTTTTTCTTCTGTGGGTCCCCTCCAGGTAAAATCATTTAATTAATTCAAGCTTATAATTAAAACTTGCCGTCCCATGCACTCCAGCATAGTGTGTGTTTTTTGTCATTGCCCTTATTACCCCCAGAAAAACCCCACTCACAATTTCCCCACGTCTTTATTCTATGCATCATTTAAAAATACTGTGGATGCTACACAACATTAAGTGATGATGCTGGATTTCTTTTGAATATAGATGGGGATAATAAGGGGTTCTTGTCAGCACTAATTTTGACCATATTAAACAGAAAAATGCAAACTTGCTAATATTTTTTTTGAGATTTTTTTTTTAAATATTTAGAAAAGACTTCTTACTGACATGAAGGTAAACAATCCAATGTTTGACTTTCTTAGAAGCAGCAGTGGCGGTTTAACTGTCTGGAAGTTTTGTGTCTCCACCACCACAGGTTTTAGTGACTTCTACCTCTTATGTATTGTTTTATGAGGTTTTTTTTTTGTAGTTTTGAAATGGAATTTAATAAAATATCAAATAGTGGCAGTCATATTGTCACATGTACAGAGTGTACATGTAAGATAGATATAAAAGTATAAATGCGTGAAAATTCAGTTCATCTTCACCTCCCCCTCTTTGAGTAGCTCTTGTTTGTGTGATTTATGTTCATACTTCAGGCTCAAGACTTGCTTTAAGTATTTGTGTTTTTACTAATGCTAAGTTAATTAGTGTAAGTTCTAATTTACTAAATACATGCTGCTTTTAGCATACTTTTGTGTACTGCTCTTCTGTATTTAATTCTTATATTTAGCATACATTACGTGGTGGTATTAGTAGATTTATACCTTTTTGTTTAGAAAAATAAACTAATTCCAACTGTTTAAAATAAATTAAAGTGAAATCCTTAATTAACCAACAATAAGTATTCAAATTTCAAGAGCTGTGCGAGGATACATCTTGTTGCCACATATAGTGTGCTTAGGAATAAAATATGTAGAATATGCAGTTTTAGTTTGGTGGCAGATGCGTTTGAGCAATACCAACCTTTTTTGGATATGTTTAATTCCTTTGCTTCATAAACATGAAATACATTATAAAATGTGTTACCTTTTAAGAGCAATCATTAACTACAGAACTGTTGAAGTAAAAAGATTTTATGGGGTACTTTGAACTGTTTGCCATGCACTTATTCGATGATCTGAAAATGTGTTAATGGTTTTGCGGTTTCATTAATATTGGAATTGCCATTTGCATTTTTTATGGCTTGTAAGCTTCAGGTATTGGTGGAAGTTTTTGATTGTTTTTTTTTTGTTTTCATTTTTATGTATGTATTAGAAAACCTGTAGGAGGTCGAGGTATTGTTTGGGTCAATAAAAGGCATATAATGGGAAAAGGTATGTGGTGTTTCCTCCACACGTCATAAATGGGTCACACTTGTGTAGGAACAACACCAGCATTCTGTTCATGTTTCTGGGAAACCTAGTACAGCATACTTGGTTCCACAACTTGGTTTTATTCTGAAAATATCTTGTTCCTTTGTAGATGGTAAGTGTATATATAATAACAGGAATAATTAAAACCTTTTCAGGCAAAAATGAAGGGGTGCCTGTTAATGTCAAACAGTGTCATCCTGCTCAGAGGTGGGGAAAATAGTAAATGCATATGGTGTCTGTAGAGCCATGTTGAGGGCGGCAGTCAGGTTATTTACCTTTTTCAGGGCTGGGGGAGAGATTTTGAGGTAGCGATGAACCCCTTTGGGGCTCATCCAGCAGTTCCAGACCTCGGGTCCTATCACTTGGTAATAGGGCTTTAACAGGTATACTTCGCTGCGGAAAGCCTGAAGCCTCAGTTGTATAGTTTGTTCCTCACCTTGCTTTACCCTTCAGTAAAACTCCTATGTTGACATCTCCCACTTGAATGTCTAAGACCAAAAATATTTAATATGCTAGTAGGGCTGCAACAATTAGTCGATGTAATTAACGACGTCAACTATAAAAAAATCATTGACGTGGATTTTTTTTTATTGTCGACGCATCACAAACATAACCTTCAATAGAGGCTCCAGTCACAAAGAACCACATGGGTTTTTGTAACTGCAGTGCACTACATGAATGTCTGAGGGCAGTATCGTTTGTTATTGTTTGTCAAGACTGCACACAGTCCTACCAATGCAAGCATCCTGGAGCTGTGATGCCGCCGTCTCTTGAGAGGTAAGTTTTAGCGAGTAAAGTTAGTGTCATGTGTTAACGATGTTTGTACTATAATGTGTATATCAAGGTTTTGACAATGATAGTTAACCTTTAAACCGACACATACTTGGGGGTTAATGCACCCCTGGACGCCAAATTCTTTTTAGCTGCACTATTTAAGTAAACGTTACAATTCACAAACAAAATGTGAAATTTTAATGGAACACATTTTGTTCATGCAAAGAGAATCACGATTAATGCAACACTGATCATTTTACATGTACACACTGCAAATGAACTGTAAAAACTATGAAAACAAATTACTGCAACAATCTATTATGTTCAAGGTGCAACTGAAACCATTGATGAAATTCATTAAATCACAGAGCAAACTGCGCTTGAAGTGGCTGCATGCAAACACACAGAGGTAAACGCTGATGATTGCAGGCTTGTCTAGTGCAGCGACTGAATCTCAGAGATAGTGGTGCTGTAGTTCTGCCGGGGCTGGCAGTGGCCTTGATCTGGCTGCTCAACGAATATACGACACTGACTGATCAGCTCCGGCATGCTGGCAAATTGCTCTGTGAAGCAAATATAGCCTGTTGTGGTGTTCAATGAATGTACGTCGCCATGTATACTCACCCTCTGTGCGCTGGCAAATTGCACGTTGCGGAGTTCAATGAATGTACGTCGCCGAATATATGTTGCTGCATATACTCGGCTTTGGCGTGCTTCAAAATTACACTGGAAACCTACTCTATCTATCTATTTTCCCGAATATCCTCGACTCCGGTGTGCTGGCAGTAATTAGCTTGTTACATATTTTAGTCCGTTATTTTGGCATAATATAGTACATAATGTGATAAACTACAACACTTTTCCTTCACAGTGTGATGATTAAAACATCTTTCTCTGTCTGCAAAATCATTCTTGTGTATTCCTGCTACCTCTAGTCCCTCTGAGTGTCTCTTCTCAGCAGCTGGGAACATTGTCTCAAAGAAGAGAGCCAGCCTCTCACCAGAGCATGTTTAATGCTCATGTTCCTGCACTGCAATCAGGAACATATGAACTGAATCTTTTATGAACTGTGCATTATTGTTTTATTTTATTTGAATTGAAGCTTTATTTAAACTTTTGGACTTTAAGACACACCAGTGGCCATTTTTGGTTACGTTAAATGCACTTTTTTGTTTAAAGACTATGTGCATTTTAGTTTGTATTGTTTAATGTATTTCTTTTTTATTGTGATGGTCACACTAATATAAAACATCTGATTATTTTCAAATTCATATGTTTCACTGGTTGTTGTTTTAATTTGATTAGTATTAATCGTGTTAATGCAGAGACATCAAGGTGACATTCACAGGTGGACAGACGTGAGCAGATGAGGTAAGACATGCACTGGAGCCCAGAAGAGGAAGGGCAACCACAGGTTGCAGGCATCAAAATAGTCAGAAATAATCGTGACTAATTGGCTAATCGAAAAAAAAAAATTGAACGATTAGTCGACTATCAAAATAATCATTAGTTGCAGCCCTAGATGCTAGGCAAATTAATATTGCACAGTTTTATTTAATTAAGAACATAGCAAAATGAAAGAAAAGATCATTGTTATAGTTAAAGTATTTCCTGTCTAAAGTATAATCTAGCTGCTTGAAGGTATTTAAGAAAAAAAGAAAGGTATTTTAATCTAATAGCACTAATCACAGAGATTTGTTCCCTTTTTGCCTTCAATCTTGATCCTTAATATTCTAGCCATTAAATACAGTTTCTAACAAGAGGAAAAAAAATGGTGGGGGCTGGGGGACACAACTTTTTACCCCTGAAACAAAATTCTGTTCTAGGGATAGGCAGCAGCTTCATTGCAACCCTACCCTGGATAGATGGGTTAGGGCAGCTGATGGATGGTAATTATGCAATAATCCTCAGTACTTCTCTTCTACTTATCTCAAATTTACTGTATTTGAAACACAGTACATAAAAAAAATTGTTGGCATGATTTCTTAAATTACATTCATTTTTTTTTTTTGTTGTTAGATTAACCCAAAGTCTCAGGTTTACTGCGTAATAACTTCAAAAAATGAAAAGGTCTATTATACAATTTTCAGCATATCTGAAAATTCTTTTTCCTGTTTATTTTTGTCATAATGCTGGTTTCTAGTCCTATTTCCTTTTATTTAAACTGTTGCTGAAGGTGACTGTGTTCAACTAGTCCACAACTTGCTCTAACAAAAACAGGCCTGTGTGCATGAGAGCTGCTCATCCAGAAATGCAATGCTTATGATGTGTACAATGACAGAATGGGGGAAAAAAAATAATAAAAAAACAAAAGGCTGAAATTGTGGTTAAACTCACTGTAGCCGTTAACCCATCGTATAGTGCTGGCTCTGTTAGACAGCACACAATTGGCTGTTACAAAGAGGAGAGTACAACTCAGATGACAGGGCTGCACAGTAACTCAGTAAATTAGACATGCCCACCAATTTTCATCCATTTAAACTGACATGGTTCTGTGATGAGATCAGCAACTACAGTCATTAAGTCTGACATAGTCCCCAACCAGAAGTTATGTAATATGATATAATTTTTTCTCTCCCAAATATGTGAGCTCCAGATTACCAGATAAATTAGCAACGATTATTCCAGGTTTGGTTTCTGGCACATTGTGTTTAGCCTTTTTTCACCGGATTCCCATTTGTTTAGATTTTAGTCCTTGATTTTCATTATGATTCTAAAGTAAATTGTTTTATTGGGGGTTTTCTGTTACCGTTCAGTGGTTTGAGAAAAGCTTTCTAAGGAAACGGTATTTTTTTTTTTTAAGAAAATGATTCTAAAATATATTTTGTGCTCTTAATACAAAACATCTTTTTACTATCATCCTTAAGTGTCCTTAGGTGGTAACACTTTTCAGCAGTCCATTCTGCTCCTGAAGGATTTCTGTTGAGGACTAATAATTTTTTATATAGAAATGATTAGCTTGTTAATTGTTAGTTGCCTTTTTCAGCAAGTTTTTGCTTGTGTGTAGTCAGTGTTTTTGATCAGTAGTAATTGTACAATTGGGTGGGAGTTTGTCATACTGAAGTATTTTGTACCATTCTCCTTCTAAAATATTTGCAAAGTGATTTCAAAGAAAGGTCAGCAATGATTCTTGATTTCAGCCTGCTCGTATCTAATCTTTGAGATAGCAGTGCAGACTGTAAATTAACACTTTAGCTGCTACTACTTCACTCTCATGACTGAGATGGAACTACTTGGTTCTTAGTTGGGCAAATAAAATGCAAATAGCTGTGCATCTATACATTTTTGTAAAAAAATAATTAAACCCTCTTATTTAAGATTTTGGGTTTTGGAGGGCCAGAGTCTCTCCCAATACCTCTGGCCTAGGTAACGCACAGGTAAACACACAGGCACTAGGTAAAGCACACAGTGTATGCTATGATTCCCGATAATCACTTTTAAATAGCTTATTTGTTCAGCTGGGACTCCATTTGTAGAAATGTGTAAACTATTAATCTTGCTTGTTTTAAAATGTGTAATGTGCTCACATAGAGCTGCTGTAAATTAAGTACCTGGCATAACACCTGAAAAACAAATCAAATCATTTTTTTCCCCTTAATCTGTATAAGATCAGATATGAAGTATGCAGCACACTTTGAAAGCAAGTAGGGAGAGTTACATACAATTATGTGCCTTCATCATATTTATTATGTAATACTAATGGAATACTAATATGTCATAGAGAATTCTACAGAAACATTTGTTTTTGACTTAAGCCTTTTTTCTTATTTTTAGAATATGCCATATGGTACTTCATAATCCCAACTGTTACATGATTGGAAAAATGATGTACTAAGTTAATAAAATACTGATTTAAAACAGAATGTTCTGCTGTAGTAGAGGTTTTGTTTACTAAGGCCTACTGTATTTCTTTAAACAGGTATCATTCTATTTTGTAGTCATTTATGAATATTCAATATAATATCTGAGGGTACAACATTGAGCACAAAAGAATATTAAAACTCTTGTCTAGCCAGTACTGTGGCTAAGTGGATGGGAGGAAAAATGGGGTAGAGGATATTCCGAAGGAACAGTATGTCAGTATTTTTTTGGAGGTGAAAATGTCAGACAGAGTGATATTATGAAGCTGGAAATTAAAGGTGTGATGATGAATGTTGTTAGTGCATATACCCCGCAAGTTGGGTGTGCAATGAGTAAGAAAGATGATTTCTGGAGTGAGTTGGATGAAGTGATGGACAGTATACCCAAGTTACAGAGAGTGGTGATTGAAGCAGATTTCAATGGACATGTTGGTGAAGGGAACAGAGGAGGTGATGGGTAGGTATGGCGTCCAGGAGAGAAATGAAGAAGGTTGGATAATAGTGGATTTTATGGAAAGGATGGACATGGCAGTGGTAAATACATATTTTAAAAAAAGAGAGGAATGTAGGGTGAGGGACAAGAGTGTAGGAAGATGCACACAGTTAGATTAGATATTCAATGTAGGAGGTTCAATCTGAAGGAGATTAAATACTGCAAAGTAGTGGCAGGGGAGTGGAGAAGTGCACTGTTACCGATCTTTTAGAATAAGGGAGATGGCAGAGCTGTAGTAACTAGAGGGGGTTAAAATTGATGAGCCACAGCATGAAGTTATGGGAAAGAGTAGTGGAAGCTAGGTTAAGAAGGGAGG
Source organism: Polypterus senegalus (assembly GCF_016835505.1). Lineage (NCBI taxonomy): Eukaryota > Metazoa > Chordata > Cladistia > Polypteriformes > Polypteridae > Polypterus > Polypterus senegalus. The sequence continues at coordinate 71,875,073 of NC_053156.1, forward strand.
TGATGATTAGTGAGCAGCAATATGGTATCATGTAGAACAGGCGCAATATTTGCTCCGAGGGTGTTGATGGAGAAGTATAGAGAAGGCTAGAAGGAGTTGCCTTGAGTCTTTGTGGACCTGAAGAAAGCATATGACAGGGTGCTTTGAGGGAGGATTTGTGGTATTGTATTAGGAAGTCGGGAGTGGTAGAGAAGTAAGAGTTGTACAAGATATGTACGAGGGAATTGTGACAGTGGTGAAGGTCTGTGGTAGGAGTGACAGCTGCATTCAATGTGGAGGTGAGATTACATCAAGGATCGGCTCTGAGCCATTTCTTATTTGCAGTGGTGATGGACAAGTTGAAAGACGAGATTAGACCGGAGTCCCTGTGGACTATGATGTTTGCTGATGACATTGTGATCTGTAGTGATAGTAGGGAGCAGGTTGAGGAGACCCTGGAGAGTTGGAGATATACTCTTGGGAGGAGGCATGAAGGATAGGAAAAAGGAACAAGACAGAATACATGCAAGTATATGTGTGTAAATGAGAGGAAGGTCGGTGGAATGGTGAGGATGCAGAAAAAGTGAAAGTGGATGAGTTTAAATACTCAGGATCAGCAATTCAGAATAACAGAGATTGTGGAAAAAGAGTGCAGGGAGGGTGGAATGGGTGAAGAAGAGTGTCAGGAGTAATTTGTTAGACAGGTATCGGCAAGAGTGAAAATGAAGGTCTACAGGATGCTAATGAGACCAGCTTTGTTATATGGGTTGGAGACTGTGGCATTGACCAGAAAACAAGAGACGGAGCTGAAGATGGCAGAGCTAAAGATGCTAAGATTTGCATTCGGTGTGACAAGGATTTATAGTATTAGGAATGAGTACATTAGAGGGTCAGCTTAGGTTGGACTGTTTGGAGACCGTCAGGGAGGCGAGATTGTGTTGTTTTGGACATGTGCAGAGGAGAGACCGTGGGTATATTGGGAGAAGGATTCCAAGAATAGAGCTGCAATGCAAGAGGAAAAGAAAAAAAGCCTAAGATAAGGCTTATGGATATGGTGAGAGAGGACATGCAGGTGATGTGTTTAATAGAGCAAAATGCAGAGGACAGGAAGATATGGAAAAAGATGATCCACTATGGCAACCCCTAATGGGAGCAGCCGAAAAGAAGTTGTCTAGCCTATAATGTCATAATTGTAGATGATTTTTTTTTAGATTTTTCCTTGCCATTGAAGTTAACCCAGAAGTCAAGTAACTAGGATTGGATCTTTTAGTAATATTGTAGTTAATAATCACAAATGTGTATGTACATGTGCATTTTTTTTTTAATATAAAGGAAAAGGTAAATCCTACTAAATAAAGATTTAAATTTACATTTTTTAAGAATGAACAGGCCCCTAAAATCTGAGACTTAGGGAGACTGATTGCTACACATTATGGGCACACTGCATCACACAGAGCTAGTAAATTTACTTGAGAACTTTCCTGTCCGCTTTTTCAGTTGTTTTTGTATTTGTATGATTCCATATCATAGAAAAAAGCTGCTAGCTTTTAAATGTTTTAAGATAGTATAAGTGGCATAAACATGGGTAAACAAAATTTTATTTTATAGTAAGTTTTTGTATTTTAGAGTACAGTGGAACCTCGGTTTATGAGTGTTTTGCAAGGCTAGCAAATTTTGTAATAAATTTTGACTTGATAAACGATTGATTTCTTGCAATACGAGTAGTATGGATACACTTTGTCTGCTGAGCATCATGTGATCACAACTGAGCTGATGGTTCTCTCTCTCTCTCGCGTGCGTCTTCCTCTCCCTCTCCTTATCTCTCTCTCTCTTTTTCTTTCTCTCTCGGGAAATAGTCTCCTATTCTCCGTCTGAGTCTGTGTGCCTCACTCATATAGTCAACATCCGTATGATCGTATACTGTTTACTACAGCATTGTGACTGTGTGTGTGTGCGCTGTGAAGTGCGAGTGCCCATCTTGCGCCCCAAAACACGAAGCTGAGTCTCAGTACTTTAACACCACCAGCTTTATTAAGCTTGAAACAGCAATAGCGCTGTTATTTATTGTAGCGGGATCTTTATAATGTTCCTTGTATCACCCATCGACGGCAGGCGCTTATAGCATGTCTGCGATCTTTTTGGATGCGCTTATACGGCGAACTGCTACAGCGCTGGGAGACTGTGATTGCTTTGGGACACTCTTCCGCATGTCGTCCCGTTGGGTGGAATCCCGCATGAGTTTAGAAACTCACACCAGCCATGATTCTTTTTAAAGGTTAAGTGCAGGTTAATTTGTTTTATGTATTTTTACTTTATATTTTGTATTAATCATTTTTATATGAATAGTTTTAGGTTGTGGAACGAATCATTTGAGTTTCCATTATTTCTTATGGGGAAATTCGCTTTGATATCAGAGTGCTTTGGATTGCGAGCACGTTTCCGGAACAAATTATGCCCGCAAACCGAGGTTACACTGTATTGAGTTTGGAAGCAAGCAGTGAGCTGGCACAAAGTGTTCACATGATAGTCTACTTTTCATCTGCATTTGGTGCCTGTGAGGACTTCTGCCACTAAAAATAATGTGGTTATTATGTGGTGATCATACACTCAGTGCTGAGTTCTATTTTAATTATGGATTGGTCTTTCTAGAAGCTTTTGGCTGTATCTAGGGTCACACTAGTTCGTTCTTTATTTGATAGAGAGGTTATGTTTTCTAATTCAGCTTTAACTTCTCACCTCTTTGTGTACAAATTTATATGTTTAAGATTTGATGGCAGTTACTTGCTTACTGAATTATGTATTTTCTCCTATTCTGATGCATTTAAAACTAGAATTCCTGAGTCCTACAAAAAAATTTGTAATCCCATACCACCTTAAATTCCTTTGCATCTCCTCATCAGCGTCTGTTTAGTATATGTGTCAGTCAGCACATGCAGCCTGCTATCTCAAAGTTGATGGGTCTTCTTGGATGGCACAGAGGTAAGAACTGATGCCTTATAATCAAAAGGTCGTGGGTTTGAGTCCAAGTGCTTCTTGTTTTGAGTAGTGAGCTACTATTATTATTACTATAATATAATAAAAACATGCATTTAATTTGAGTCTGTAACACCCGGTGTAAATTTTTGCTACTTGTAAAAGTTAGTGCTTTTTATTTTATGGTTTTGGTTTTATTCTTTCAGTGACATTCACATGGTACAACGAAATGCATGTTTGCAGACAGCTGGGAGGAGAGCCCTTTGGGAGAGCATGTGGCTGACACTCTGGCTGAAAGAGGCCACTTCAGTTGAGCAGCTTAGGGAGCTAGAGTGATCCTCCTTGTGCTTGCTCTTGTGTGAGTCTAGGGAAAGCAGCTGGAGTTGGTCAGAGCAAGGTGAGGCTCGGATGGGGAGCCCTGCTGGTGGGCCATGGAAAGCAGAGACTCAAGCCTGTAATTGAAGGTGGGGTCTCCTCTGCTGCGAAGCCCTGTGCGTGATAAGCAGAGGAGCTATCAGTTTTAAAAGGATGCACCGGGGACTGAAAAAGAAAAATTACGAAAAGTTTCCTGCCTTAGGATTTTAGCTTCACCTTGAAGGAATTATGTATTTTGATGAACTTTTTAACCTCCATGTCATTTGCGATCACTGTTTTTATAGGATTATTTATTTTGTGATGAAAATCTGCACTGCCATTATTATATACTTTTGTTTTGGATTTTAATAAAGTGCTTATCACCTTTTTGCACCAATCCTTTGCTATCCATATGTTGTCCTAATTTGCCCAGTTAATTTTTGGTGCATTATCGATGGTGGTGTGTTCAAGAGGCTTCCCGGATGCAACAGGAGCTTGAAGCTAACCTGCACCATCCCACCCTGTCTTGAGCATAAGAAATGCATTTTCTTGCGTTGTTCTATTCATTACATTGTTCCATATATGTCTTATCACCTTTTCAGCCTTTGCTTTTCTACTTTTAAATACTGTTGTTTGTGCTTCTGCTCATAAATTGACCTGAACACTTAACAATTTATTGAAAAGTTTATCGTATCATCTTGAAGCTAGTGTTGTCATGATATAATTGTTTTTTTTTTTTTTTTATTTGATACCGTTTTAGATAACTGATACAGTATATAATATAACTCAGTAAAAATGTAATAGATTGTAATTCTGTAAACAATTGTTCAGAGACATAACACACAAACAGACCACTAACACACTTAGTCTTTGAATAAATGCAAACAGTGCACATTGCATTTTTGTGCAAATAAACTATGGTGTCTTTTGTAACTTTCATCTTTATGTCAATATGCACTTCCGTGAGGCACGCTTTTGCTGGGATGCAAATAAGTCCTGAGATACAAAATTCATGCTCTGAAGCATAGCTGGAAGTATTTGAGCACATAGAGGAGTAGCACAACTGTTTATGCAAATGAGCACTGAAAAGTTATGTTATACGGTAAATTTGGAAAAATATAATTTTTAAAGTAAATGTGCTGAGGCAGCAGAAGTTCCAACATGGTTTTAAAAATTGAATGGCAGAGCTGTAGTGCTAAAGAGTGTTCTATATGAATGAACAGTGCAGAATAAAACTGGCTCACAGGGTTAAATTATTACAGAACCTTGTCCTGAAGCATTAAACATTTAACTGACTACAAAGGTTGTAACCTATAGAAAAATACCACATCCCTTCATACCATACCACAACTTCAAATGCCGCAATTTACAGATTTATACTTATTGATGTTTCCTTAATTTAGAAATAAGAAAAATCCTTTGTATTGGATGACGTGTCGATCCTTTAACTATTTGACTAATTACATGGTATTGTGCAGTCACAAAACTTTCACAGAGGCTTGTTTGTACAGTATTCTTGTGGGGCTTTTTTTTGTCCCCATTTGCCATCAAGCAAATGTATTCCCAGACACCACTCTGGCTGCCCGCTTTGTTATTTAAGTATGCTGGTGAAGTCTCCAATGATGCTGAGGTTGCCATCTTATTAACGTCTGTGAGTGGAAATGAGACAGTCACTCTAGCTATGCTGATTGATACCCTGCAAGGCTCAATTGTCAAAACCATAGGGATCATTTGTGATATTCTGTTTGTTGTAGAATCAATACCATGAAAAATGAGCATGGAAGTAATTTTAAAATATTAAAATCAATAGTCATCAATGTTTCAATACTTTTGACGGCCCTACTTGAAACAACACTGAAATCAAATTCTGACGTCCATAGAGCAGAAGAGGGCAACACCGTGTGGGTGTACAAAATGTACACATTGGGTCTTAGTGATAAGTACTAGTTAAGTGATAAGTTTTACATCCTCTGTGATAAAGGTTCATATCCAATCAGGTTCACTTCCACTGTATTCTAACTTTTGTGTTCTTTAAAGAAAAAAAAAAATGCAGATTGTGTTTAATTTTGATAAATCTTTATTCCCACAGGATCTTATATGATGGTTGACTCTTCACAACATGACTCTGGAGAAAAAGCACGTATCCAGCTTCCTGTTATGAAAGAAAATGACACTCACTGTATTGACTTCAACTACTTATTGTACACAAAAGATGGCTTAAGCCCAGGAACATTAAACATCTTGGTAAAGGTAAACAAAGGACCTCTTGCTAATCCCATCTGGAATGTGACTGGTTACACAGGCAAAGAATGGCTTCGAGCGGAGTTGGCAGTTAGTACTTTCTGGCCTAATGAATATCAGGTAATTTGTTTTAATTTTTTTTTTTTTTTGAAGAAAGTATTTTACTGTACCTTAAGGTCTTTTTACATTGGTATTTAATATATTTATAGTGAAAGGTACAAATGTTAATGACTAATAAGTAGTACACCGTTTAAAGCTTATCAGAAAATGTCAAACCTCTACACAGTCGTCTTTTAGTATCCATGAGGGATTGGTTGCTCAACTCCTTTATATAAATGGTATAGTATTTGCATATAACCTATACTCCTCCCCTGTATACCTTAAATCCTTTTTAGATTACTTATAATAGCACTATAAAACCTAACATTTCCACAGATTTCTTTCTGCTTTGTGTGAATGCTCAATTTGTTCTAACCAAACATATGGCCCATATTAGCAAGTGACATGACACTTCATTAGTTTATTATTAAATTATTCTTTTCTTGCCAGGAGATGATACTTTACACTCCAGCATAGCCTTTGAACTCTTACTGTTTAACATCCTGCAAACTTTATACACCGTCCATTACAACTACCGATTGGATGGTTTAATTTGGTCCTCAGACTTTCCCTGCTGCAATCGCTTCCAGTCTCTGGTGGAGTGCCAAGAAAACGATGAAACTTGATTGTAGAGCAAAATTTGTATAAAGGTTTATCTAGGTCAGAGGTGGGCCTTGTTGGTCCTTGATGGCTGCAGTGGCTGTAGGTTTTTGTTCCTTCCCGGTTTCTTAATGAGAAGTCAATTATTGCTGATGAAGCACTAATTTCTCAAGCAGTGTTTCTCAGCTTCATTTAGTGGTCTAACTTGTTAAAGCACCCCCAACCCATTTGCTTATTTCAGTCTTAAAGCAATAAGAAGCAAATGACAAAGGAGTCAGCTGTTTTTCATTTAACTTGTTTCCATTTACACCTATGTGGATTCGTCATGCACTATTTGGATTAATAAAATACTTAACAGAAGAATGTGACAATACCACAATTATCCATTTTAGGCTTCAAATCATTTAAATGACATCCTTGGAAATGAAAAAATCGACTCAATAAGAACCTAAAATTGCAGATTATTTTAGCCGTAAAATAAAATAACATCTGGGATTGGCAAGTATTGGTTTCTAATTAAGCAATTGGGTTGGAACGAAAACCTGCATACACTGTGCCCATCCAGGACTACCTTGCCCACTACTGATCTAGTGTAGGTAAAATAGTGGTGAGACAGAAACAATCCCTGGACGGGCGTATCAGCTCATCGCAAGGTGAACACAAGCATACACATACACTAGCATCATTTTAGCATCACCAAATCCCCAAACCTTCATGTCTTTGTAAAGAAACCGGAGCACACTGTGGAAGCCTACCAGAAAAACATGCAAACTCCAGGCAGGGAACACCAGGGATGTTGTTGCCACTGTGCCACCCCGACATGTGTAATTATTAACAGTATTCATTATTTAAATTAAGTTAATGACTTATCTGTAAAATGTAACATTCACACTTTAATGTATTTCATCATGAAAGTGATATCAAGTGTAAATCTAAGGATTGTAAACGTGCAGAGAGCTGGAATTTCATAAATTTAATGCGATTGCTGCTTGCTGTGGCTGTCAGTTCAGGTGGATGCCCCAGAAGCACACAGCGATTAACAGCTGAGTCAGTTTTAAGATGACATTTGCCACATTCATTTTCCAACCCGCTGAATCTGAACACAGGGTCACGGGGGGTCTGCTGCAGCCAATCCCAGCCAACACAGGGCACAAGGCAGGAACCAATCCCGGGCAGGGTGCCAACCCACCGCAGGACACATACAAACACACCCACACACCAAGCACACACTAGGGTCAATTTACCTAATCCAATCCACCTAACCTGCATGTCTTTGGACTGTGGGAGGAAACCGGAGCACCCGGAGGAAACCCATGCAGACACGGGTAGAACATGCAGGGAGGACCCGGGAAGCGAACCCGGGTCTCCTAACTGCGAGGCAGCAGCGCTACCACTGCGCCACCATGCCGTGATTTTTTCAGTGTGTTCTTAATTTTTTTTTTTCTCTGTGGGTCAAGTACGCCATACATTCTGATGCTGTTGTGAAGACGGCACAGAAAATGGTATGTGAGACTTTTAAAATGCATCATGTCATTATGTTGGGAAATAATATAAAAGCACCACAGAGGCATTTTGCTTCACTGCATCGAACCATTCATCAAACATCAAAGCACGCCCACTGATCTTGTAAGATCCGCAAAGTGGCTTTCTGTCACATGTAGATAGTGAACACAAACTCTGACATCACGTTCCAACTTGATCACACTGATCTCCCAGACTTTTTGCTGATACTGCAACTCATGCACTCAACTCAAGACTAGATAGTTGTTAAATTATGCTTTTTAATGTTAGTCATGGTGAGTAATGTCTCTATGGAGTTTATTACCTTTGTTCAATTGATTTATTTATTTTCCATTTTACTTTTAGGCCAGAGGTACCTAATTATAAAGACTTTGCACGAGAAGTATTTTATAACCAGGTAATTCTTGCAAAACTTTAGAAAGGGGAACTACTGATTTATTATCAGAAAATGACTACAAGACATGGTTTTCCTTCATTTTTTTGCTTATTTTTACTTGGCTATAAAAATATCTCAGACTTAATAAAATCAAATATAAAAACAATTTGTGACAGTTTGTGTTATATATATATATATATATATATATATATATATATATATATATATATATATATATATATATATATATATAGTGTATATATATATATATAGTGTGTATATATATATATATAGTGTGTATATATATATATATATATACTGTGTGTATATATATATATATATATCTTGATTTTAAGAAGATTTTTTTTCTATTGTTTTTAATCTCCAACTTTCACTTCTGATTTTATGGATTTATTTATTGGAACTTTGGACACTGCACTTTAATTTGAACACCTTGTTTTTTTGATTGTTTTAATAAAAGCACTTCGCACTTTTTCACCATCCCATGCTTTGTTGTGCCTTACTGCTAAGCTCTTTGCTTTGTTGTGCCTTACTGCTAAGCTCGGTGTAGGGTTCAAGGGCTCTGACAGCAGATGGAAGCATACAGCAAACCCGCATTGTCACAACGTGATTTTGTGTTTTTTCACATAAATTTGAATTGATTGTTGAAAAATATGAAGGTGGCATGCGTATCTGGGACATGGTTGCTGCATACCGTATGCTGAGAACGATGGTATCTACGATTGTAAAACACAAAAGTTATTAAAAAGTGAAGTGAGGTTAAATATTCATTTCATCTAATTGCTTTTGTATTTATGTATTTTAGTATTAAGCAGTGTTTAAATTTTATCCAACCCCATCAATGTATAATATGCCAATAACAATAGAATTTTTTTTCATGGGAACGGATTAATAATTTTTCCATTATTTCTTATGGGAAAAAATTAGTTTGGTATAAGTCCAAGGATCTGGAACGGATTAAGAAAGTATACTGAGGTAGTACTGTGTGTGTGTGTATATATATATACACACATATATATATATATATTGTGTGTGTGTGTGTGTATTTATTTATTGTGACATGTTTATTTATGTATGTATTTATTTATTGTGACAGTAGGGGGCAGTATTGCACCCTTGAACCCTCAGGTACCACGGCAGACACCAGGTAAAAGTGCAATAATTCTTTGTTTTATTATAATAACTAGTAAAATACCAAGGCTTCAAGGCGAGAAGTAGTGTGTTAAAGAAGCAATGAAAAGACAAGGAAACATTTTGAAAATAACGTAACATGATTGTCAATGTAATTGTTTTGTCACTGTTGTGAGTGATGAGTGTTGCTGTCATATATATATATCTATACATATACACATATATACACATACATATATATACACATATATATATATATACATATATATATATATATACATATATACACATATATATATATATATACATATATACACATATATATATATACATACATACACATACATATATATATATATACACACACACATATATAAACATATATACATATACATACATATCTACATATATACACACACAGCTATTTCAGATCAGTGCAATACGCTGCTTGTTAAAACGGATAACTCCGCTCTTACGTGCAAGTCTGCGTGGATATTATGAACTATCGTATTTGTTCAAGTTCTATTTAAATTTTAAATAGAAGGAATTTTTATTTAGTCGACAGAAATATCTTTGGTAGGAATGGTAAAAACAGACAGGAATATTATTCGTGAATAAATCAACTCAAACCTTAAATAACTTAAAAGAACAAACATTCAAATTTCTTTACTCTTATGTAAATTTTATATAAAAAATAAACTTAGATTTTAAATATCCCAAAAGATTTTGCTCTCCATAAAAATATATCCTGTCAAAATTATACAAATTCAAATATGAACATGCTGCATAACAAAACCTAGAAATATAAATAAAATGTGTTCCTTTCAGCAATAACAAATCAAATCATTCAGTTGTCTTTGCTCATATGTCATTTTAGAGCTGGACGCCTGGCATCTTTTTTTGGCAACAAGTTCGTTTATGTGTGGTGTGAGGTTCTGTGTTGTGGAGATTCTCAGGATGGATTGCAGGTGCTCATCAGTGAGGCGACTCCTGTGTGCTGTTTTGTTAGTCTTTATCACTGAGAAGAGCTTCTCACACAGATATGTGCTACCAAACATGCACAAGGTTCGAGCCGCATGTAGACGGACTTTTTTTGTTCTTCAAAGCGCCGTGCAAACTCAGTGCGCTCAGTTTATCAGCAAAGTGCGTATTTGGGAACACCGTAGTGACGACTTGGTTTAACATTACTTGGCAACAGGGAAAGTGGGGCAAGTTGCACTGGTGCATTTGTGTCTCCCATAAAAGCAGCTTTACTTGAAATCACTTTGTGATTGTGCACGGTAAAACGTCCGCTGAAGTGTCAGATTCTTATTTAATTCTTCTGCTTTCTGTATCTTCTGCATTGCATTCAGGTCTTTCAGGTTACCCTGATGTTTTGTGTCATAGTGCCGTCTTAGATTAAATTCTGTAATTACAGCCACATTAGCTCCACAAATGAGACACACGGGTTCAGTAAACATATACTCAGCCTCCCATCGGTTTTAAAGGCTCTATTTTCAGAATCAACTTTTCTCTTCAGCATCGTGTGAGCTAGCTTCGCAATAACTTGCAGCATCATAAGCTAGACTTGATTAACGCTAAAGTGTTCGGCAAGGCAGCTGAAGCGCTGCATTATGGGATCTGTAGTTTATTGTGTTACCAGCGCTTCATATACCCGGGCTTTAATAACAATAATACAGTATATAAAATGATCTCGCGGGCGGATGTGGCCCACGGCCCTTGAGTTTGACAAATATGGACTAAATAGAACTTGAAAATATATATTTTTTTAAATGTGATCGCGCAATTTAGATAGAGTTGACGCAAGCACTACAGCCTGCATGCCTCAATAAGTCATCCTCCCTCGCTCTTACTTTTTACCGCTCATCTAATGAATACACTGAGTATGGCTTTACCAAAACAATCATTGATGGCTAATAAAGTATCCATTATTCGAGTATGTAGATCGGGTTATATATATACATATATATATACCCGTATATCGCAGCGAGAAGTAGTGTGTTAAAAAGCTAGAAAAGAAAAGGGAACATTTTAAAAATAACGTAACATGACTGTCAATATACTACAATATATTTGTTTTGTGAGTGTTACTGAGTGTTGCTGTCATCAAGGATTTGATTATCATTATTTCTTTCAATCAGGTTCGTATTTGTAGGATGTGTTGTGTTCAAGTTACATTCCGTGTTTGTCAATCGTTGTAAAGATGACAGGTTTCATTCATCGATTCGTTTCTTACTGCATCAATAAACAGCTCGTCTTCTTCTTTATCTGAGACCTGACACACTGCATGCACGGGTTTTTTACACTGTCTTCCTTTAGCGGACATTGACTTTTTCCACGTGTGCTTTGTTTCCGCAGTAGCTGGATTTATGAATATGCTTGTATGTATCAGACGCTTCATATTTTTTGCTGCCTTTTCAATTGTGTAATTCGGTTTTGTTCAGCTCTTTGGAACTGTTGCCTTTTATCTGTGCACTCGCCAGTTCACGTGAGCCACTCGTGTACATGCATCGAAGGTTCCCAGCTGTGCTGGTGCCATCTCCTGCTATGTCCATGGCTGTATTTAATGTTACCTTAGTCCTGGCACTTAAAACTTTCTCTCGCAGTTTCGCTGAGTTTGTGTCAAACACCACCCTGACCATCTCATCTTCCTCTCCATAAGCACAGTCCTTCACCCGTGAATATTTACCGTGGCAGTTTGCTATTGGATTGCCGCTGACGGATGGCCTTATATGGGCAGGCACTAAATTACAAACGCCAGCGCAGCCTGTCTATGAACTTAATTTAAAGTGTAGGTTTACATCGTGCTTTGTTTCCAAGTAGCAGAACTCATGAATATGGTTGTATATGTCACTCGCCGCTTCTTATTGTTTCGCTGCCTTCTCAATTATATAATGCATGTTTTCTTCAGCGCTTTTGAGGTCTTCCTGGTTTTCTATGTACTGCGTGATTACGTGGAGGCGTGATGATGTCACACTAAACTCCCCCCCGGCGTTGAAGCTCATCTCCATTACAGTAAATGGAGAAAACTGCTTCCAGTTATGACCATTACGTAGAATTTCGATATAAAACCTGCCCAACTTTTGTAAGGAAGCTGTAAGGAATGAACCTGCCAAATTTCAGCCTTCCACCCACACGGAAGTTGGAGAATTAGTGATGAGTGAGTGAGTGAGTGAGGGCTTTGCCTTTTATTAGTATAGACTAGCAGAATACCAGCTTCGAAATGGAGAAGTAGTGTGTTAAAGAAGTTATGAAAAGAAAAGCAAACATTTTAAAAATAACGTAAGAAGATTGTTAATGTAATTGTTTTGTCATTGATATGAGTGTTGTTGTCATATCTATCTATCTATCTATCTATATATATATATATATATATATATATAGCAAAATACCTCGATTGGCAGCGAGAAGTAAAAAGAAAAGGAAACATTTTAATAATAACGTAACATGATTGACAATGTAATTGTTTTGTCATTGTCATGAGTGTTGCTGGCATATATATATATATATATATATATATATATATATATATATATATACACACATCTATACACATATATATATACATATATATATATATATATATATATATACATATATACACACACATATATACATACTGTATATACAACATATACATATCTACATATATACTGTATATACACATATATATACAAATCTACATATATATATCTACATATATATATATATATATATATTAGGGGTGGGACTCGATTAAAAAATTAATCCAATTAATTAGAGGCTGTGTAAGAATTAATCTTGATTAATCGTATGTAATCGACACGTAAATTTGCCCCAAATCGCAAATGTTTTTTTTTTATTTAAAACGGTTTTAGTGGGCTTACAGAATCAAATAATAGACATGGACATGAATATTGTAAACTGAAGCTGTTTTAATTTCTGAAAAAAGCTTTTAAACTGCATTTGAATTCAAAACAGAAACAAAAATATCATCCCTGGTTAAAATTGGGCAGACTTAAAAATAAAGTGGTAGTTTAAGTACTTTAAGTACATTTTCAGAATAGTATTGTCTTTAAATAATAATAACCAAAATTTCACCATAAAGTGCAGTTTTTCTTCTTAAAAAATAAGTCAGAAACATAAAAGGTAATTTGACCAGCTTACTCTTTAAACTCTGAGTAACATTAGCCAAAATTATTTTGTACATTAGGCTAAAACAGTGTGATCATTGAACATTTTGTAATTAGATGTATTTAGAATTACTAACGGTCACGGAAGTCCAATGATCCCCAGTAAGAGCCACAAAGTCCGCTTTCTGTAATGCATCTAATTTTGCTTGCTTTTCAGTGTGCACAAAACCATGCTTTTATCAAGGCTTCGGGTAGTCGAAATGATCAGTCGTAGGAACGCTTTATTCCGACTCTAACATTTTTGTAGCTGTGATGTGTGCATCAGTGTAATGGATGTACCAGGAAATCATGCATTGACAAAAGTTCCCGCTTGCTTGGAATTGAAAGTGTGATTAAATGCGTATTTTTAACGCGTTATGGAGTACATGCATCAAGCTTCTCAGCTGTGCTTGTGCTAAGAAAGGGAAAATTTTAAAAATAACGTAACATGATTCTGCTAACCTAATATTTTTCATACGTCCCAAACCAAGGAGATGCTAAGGTAAAATGAATCGGTAGCGCGTACATAGTCAGTACACCCTCTCGAATCAACCTCAATGTCGGCGTAGAGGCTTAAGACTCTACAATTAGCCACAGCGTGTGGCTTGTCTATGCTAAAGTATGTATTGTAGATCGGGTATATATATATATTTATATATATATACCCGTATCGCAGTGGAGAAGTAGAAGTTATGAAAAGAAAAGGGAACATTTTAAAAATAACGTAACATGATTGTCAATATACAGTAATTGTTTTGTGAGTGTTATTGAATGTTGCTGTCATCAAGGATTTGATTATCATTATTTCTTTCAATCAGGCTCGTATTTGTAGGATGTGTTCAAGTTACATTCCGTGTTTGTCAATCGCTGTAAAGATAAGAGGTTTCATTCATCGATTAGTTCCTTACTGCATCAATAAACAGCTCGCCTTCCTTTTATCTGTGATGTGACAAACTGCATGCACGGGTTTTTTTTACACTGTCTTCCTTTAGCAGGACATTCACTTTTTCCACCGTGTGCTTTGTTTCCGCAGTAGCTGCACTTATGAATATGATTGTATGTATAAGACGCTTCATATTTTTTGCTGCCTTCTCAATTGTGTAATTCGGTTTTGTTCAGCACTCTTTGGAACTGTTGCTTTTGTCTGTGCACTGCGCCAGTTCACGGAGCCGCTTGGTGTTCTTGCATCAAGGTTCCCAGCTGTACTGGTGCCATCTCGTAATGTCAGCTAAGACCCGCACTTAAAAGTTTCTCTCGCAGTTTCAATGAGTTTGTGCCAAACACCACCCTGACCATCTCATCTTCCTCTGCATAAGCACAGTCCTTCACACGTGAACATTTACCGGCAGTGTTTGTATTGGATTGCCGCTGATGGACGGCCTTATATGGGCAGGCACTAAATTACAAACGCTAGTGGCAGCCTGTCTATGAACTTAATTTAATATAAACTTACGGTTCACGCCGTGCTTTGTTTCCGCAGTAGCTGTACTTATGAATATGCTTGTATGCATCATTTGCTTCATAATGTTTATCTGCCTTCTCAATTGTGAAATGGCGTTTTGTGCTCATCGCTGTTTGGAGTTCTTCCTTGTTCTCTACGCATACGTAGGAGGCGTGATGATGTCACACGAAACTCCGCCCCCCGCGGCCATCTCCAACTCAAGACTCCATTACATTATATGGGAAAAAATAGCTTCCAGTTATGACCCTTATGCGTAGAATTTCGAAATGAAACCTGCCCAACTTTTGTAAGTAAGCTGTAAGGAATAAGCCTGCCAAATTTCAGCCTTCTACCTACACGGGAAGTTGGAGAATTAGTGATGAGTCAGTGAGTGAGTGAGGGCTTTGCCTTTTATTAGTATAGATTATGTGGACCAAACACCCTCCACTCCACACTATTCATTAACCAAATACAATACTAAATAATCAATAAACCAATCCTCCACTTCCAGACGCATTGCCCACCTACCACCCAGCTCAGCTCGCTGTCTGGGAGCTCCCACAGTCCTTTTACACTCCCTGACCTGGAAGTGTTCCTGGCCAACAGTCCACAAGTCCTTATTCCTTCTGGGTCAGGGTAAATAGTACTTTTTCTTCACCCCGGAAGCCCGTCGCTCTTCATGTGACGAACTTCCGGTTCATAGTGCACAAATGAGTCTACTGGCCTCCCGACAGCGACTCCCAGTGTTCTCCAAGGTATCCAGCAGGGCTGCGCATAAAACTACATAGTCCATGAGGCCCTGCTGGAATTCGGGACCCGTCCATGCTCTGGAGAGAGCTCCTCCTGGGCGTGAAGGCCAGGATTTGAAGCCGGCATTCCATCACAATTCCCACCCCTTAGCGATGACAACTGGGGCGGAGCATCCAGCCCCGCGAGGGACGTACTCTTCCAGGAGGACGCGTCAGTCGGGCTTCGGCCGCATTGTCTAGGTCCCCCAGAGAACCTAGGGGGAACGGTGTAGCGGCATTCCCTCCATTCTCCTGTCCTCCGGGGACAAGTTTGCCAAACGTGGCCTGACTGATGACAATTATAGCATCTCCGTCGTCCTCCCGGTTGTCTTTCACATCTTGACCAGAAACACCTCGGGAATTCTGTTAACTCGGCCCTGTCCTCTGCCAAGGGGGTTTTCTGGCCACCTCGCTGCTTTCCACCCGTTTCTCCATCTTGTCAGGAGACCCACGTTTTAGTTTGGGGATCTCCTGCTTACTCTGGGGCTTGGGCACAGCTGGGGATCTCTACTGGAAAAAGAGAGCTCCTTTGCTGTCTGCACGCCCATTGACTTATGCTTTTTAAGAGGCGGCGTCATCAGCACCGCATCGCTCTGGGCAACAGCACCATTCAGCTGTACTGGTATGATCGGCGCTTCCCCGACCCTCCGATTACTAGTGACAACCTGCTCAAGGTACTTGTCTGGGTCTTGAGCTCCGAATCGCTCCGGGCAGCCGCATCATATGTTTGCACCGGCTCGTTCTTTTCTCCCCCGACCACTTGGTGGTTGTGCCATAATCCCTTGTTGGGTTTGCAGTGACTTGGCACCCGCTACTTTTTAACAGCGGGCCCAGATTGTACTGCGTCCCCTTACAATGTACGGTACGGCTTACCTGTACCGATGAATTAATCAAGACTGGGGCTGCTTGGCCTAATCGTCGCAGGTACTCCTTTAGTCCTTTAAGCGTTGCCTTGGCTGTAGCTCCCAGCTCCTTCACACATTCCTTCAGATCTTTTAATTCCTGAAAGAAATTATATACGGGCTCGAGGTACTTCTCGAGATCCCGTATGACCACAAAGTTACTTAAGTCAGCCGGAGGTACGTCTGCTTCCGCCTTCTCTTTACCTGCCAGCCGGAAGCCAATGAATGTGTCCACTCCAGGCATGTGTTCTGCTGGGCCAAGCAAAGCCTCCTGGGACTTGGAGTCTTCCGAGGGTCTGGTGGCTGTTCCAAGCCAACTGTGATCTGCCCTTTTTTCTTTAACGACAGCCCATTCAGTCACATCCCGCCCCTCTTTCTCTTTATTTAATTCCGGCGCTGCTTCGCTCCCCTTCCCGAAGGCTCGGATCCATCGGGGAACGTACAACCTCATCGAAGGACCCAAAATGACCTTCTCTTTCCCAGCATCCACCGCGATTGCTGTTGCTGCTGCTGCTGCTGACTTCCAGCCTGACTTGCCTTCTGGAAATCGTGGCCATCTTGCCGAGGTATGAGGCAGGCATCCGACGCACCACTTTCTTTCTGGAAGTGGGCTTCTGAAAGATAGGAATAAAAACACCCCGACACTTCGGGTGTTTTCCCTGCACCTACCTCCAGACTTGGCAGCGGTGTCCCCAGTCTAATTAGGAAGTCCGGCATGCTCTATCGCGTTCCTGCTTTTGCGCCACTCGAGCTCGTTCAGCCTTTATAAGTGCCCGGTCCTCCTCGCTCCCAGTCAGGTAAGTCCAGGACATCTCGGCTTCTGTTAGGCTCTGTACCCAGCTGGTATTGTCTTTCTTTTTTCCTGTCTTCTTCCCCATTATGGTCCGAATTAACAGAAGGCTCACCAACGCAGCGTTCTCCGTTGAGGGTGGTGTTTCTACTTCCGTGCTCTTGGTTTGGACCTTCTTAGGGTTTTCTGCCCGCACAAATTTTATAAAACAGGTCCTCTGCCAAATTGATGGCCAGAGATTCCTGCCGGCTACGCCAGTGTGACAGTAGAGGGGGCAGTATCTCTCCCTTGAACCCTCAGGTACCACGCCAGACACCAGGTAAAAGTTCAATAATTATTTGTTTTATTATAATAATTATGTGCACCAAGCACCCTCCATTCCACACTATTCATTAACCAAATACAATACTAAAAAATCAATAAACCAATCCTCCACTCCCAGACGCCTTGCCCACCTACCTCCCAGCTTAGCTCGCCGTCTGTGAGCTCCCACAGTCCTTTTATACTCCCTGACCCGGAAGTGTTCCTGGCCAACAGTCCACAAGTCCTTATTCCTTCTGGGTCAGAGTAAATATTACTTTTTCTTCACCCCGAAAGCCCATCGCTCTTCATGTGACGAACTTACGGGTCATAGTGCACAAATGAGTCTACTGGCCTTCCGACAGCGACTCCCAGTGGTCTCCAAGGTATCCAGCAGGGCTGCACATAAAAACTACATAGTCCATGAGGCCCTGCTGGAATTTGGGACCCGGCCATGCTCTCGGGAGAGCTCCTCCTGGCCGCCTGGGGGTGGGGCCAGAATATGAAGCCAGCCATCCATCACAATAAATATCTATCTATATCTATATCTATATCTATATCTATATCTATATATCTCTATATATATATCTCTATATATATATATATATATATATATATCTATATATCTATATATATATCTATATATCTATATATATATCTATATATCACAATAAAAATAAAAATATATATAAACTACTCAAAACAATTAAAGGAACACTTTGAAAACACATCAGATCTCAATGGGAAAAAGAAATCCTCCTGGATATCTATACTGATATAGACTGGGTAATGTGTTAGGAACGAAAGGATGCCACATAGTTTGATGGAAATGAAAATGATCAACCTACACAGCCCTGAATTCAAAGACGCCCAAAATCAGAGTGAAAAATTGTGGCAGGCTAGTCCATTTTGCCAAAATTTAATTGCAGCAACTCAAAATTGTAATGCAGCACTTTGTATGGCCCCTGTGTTCTTGTATACATGCCTGACAACATCGGTGCATGCTTCTAATGAGATGACAGATGGTGTTGTGGGGGATCTCCTCCCAGATCTGCACCAGGGCATCACTGAGCTCCTGGACAGTCTGAGGTGCAACCTGGTGGCATTGGATGGACCAAAACATAATGTCCCAGAGATGTTCTATTGGATATAGGTCAGGAAAGTGTGGTGGACAGTCAATGATATCAATTCCTTCATCCTCCAGGAACTGCCTGCATACTCTCACCACATGAGGCCAGGAATTGTCGTGCACCAGGAGCCACTGTACCAGCATAGGGTCTGACAATGGGTCCAAGGATTTCATCCTGATAGCTAATGGCAGCCAAGGTGCCTTTGTCAAGCCTGTAGCGGTCTGTGTGACCTCCATGGATATGCCTCCCCAGACAATCATTAACCCACCACCAAACTGCTCATGCTGAATGATGTTACAGGCAGCATAATGTTCTCCATGGCTTCTCCAGACCCTTTCACTTCTGTCACGTGCTCAGGGTGAACCTGCTCTCATCTGTAAAGCACAGGGCACCAGTGGTGCATCTGGCAATTCTGGTATTCTATGGCTAATGCCAATCGAGCTGCATGCTGCTGGGCAGTGAGCTCAGGGCCCATTAGAGGATATGGGGCCCTTGGGTCACCCACATGAAGTCTTTCTGGTTGTTTGGTCAGAGACATTCACACCAGTGGCCTGCTGGAGGTCATTTTGTAGGGCTCTGGCAGTGCTCATCCTGTTCCTCCTTGCCCAAAAGAGCAGATACTGGTCCTGCTGATGGGTTATGGACCTTCTATGGCCCTCTCCAGCTCTCCTAGAGTAACTGCTTGTCTCCTAGAAACTCCTCCATGTCCTTGAGTCTGTGCAGGGAGACACAGCAAACCTTCTGGCAATGACACGTATTGATGTGCCATACTGGAGAAGTTGGACTACCTGTGCAACCTCTGTAGGGTCCAGGTATCGCCTCATGCTACCAGTAGTGACACTGACTGTAGCCAAATGCAAAACTAGTGAAGAAACAGTCAGAAAAGATGAGGAGGGAAAAATGTCAGTGGCCTCCACCTGTTAAACCATTCCTGTTTTGGGGGTCATCTCATTGTTGCCCCTCTAGTGCAGCTGTTGTTAATTTCATTAACACCACAGCAGCTGAAACTGATTAACAACCCCCTCTGCTACTTAACTGACCAGATTAATATCCCATAAGTTTCATTGACTTTATGCTATACTCTGATTAAAAAGTGTTCCTTTAATTCTTTTGAGCAGTGTATGTATATATATATATGTGTATATATATATATATATATATATATATATATATATATATATATATATATACACACACAGTAATCCCTCGCTATATCGCGCTTCGACTTTCGCAGCTTCACTCTATCGCGATTTTATATGAAAGCATAACTAAATATATAACGCAGGATTTTTCGCTGCTTATGGTTTTGCAGACAATGTGTCTTTTTACTTCCTGTACATACTTCCTCAGTTGGTTTGCCCAGTTGATTTTATACAAGGGACGCTATTGGCGGATGACTGAGAAGCTAACCAATCAGAGCACACAGTTAAGTTCCTGCGTGCTGAATGCTGTGTTAACCAGGAAGTCTCGTCTCGCTCATTCAGCATCAACGTGTTTCACTGTGTAAAGAGTTGTGCTCTTTTGTGTTTATCTTTGTGCATAGTCAAGCCCTTCATTATGGCTCCAAAACGATCTGCTACTGCTTCAGGGGCCATGCCCAAGCGCAAACGGAAGATGTTAACGATTGCAGAAAATTTAAACGTTTTGGAATGGTTGAAGGCTACGATTGTTATTATTTAAAAAGTAAGAAAGGAATGTAAGATCTACGGCCGCAGTGTCCTTTTAACCAGGGTGCAAAACGAGTTGTAAGTGGATGTAATAAGGCAGTAGTCTGGATGGAATCTGCTTTAGGGATGTGGATTGAAGACTGCCAGAAGAAGAACAACTGCAGTGCTACACAATCACCTTAAGTGGCTCCTTTGGAAGAGCTGTGATGCTCTACTTTGTTGTGCAGTAAAATTAAACTCATTGTTATCGGACAAGTCATCGTGTCATTGTTGGTAAGTAACCATAATTCATTTTCAACTTACAGTACTTAGTACATGTACGTACGTTTAGTGTCACTGTACACACATTTACTGTATACTGTTTTTCTTGCATTGTATGTATTTATTGCTGGTGGCCTGTCTATCGTAATGGCTGTAACATATGTAATATCGGAGACACTCAATATCTAGGTTTTTAGGTTTTACTGTATATAAACAGTGTGTTTATATACATAATTTCAATGAATCTTACCTAATATCTAAGAGAATACAAAGGGATTATGCTGTATAACACTGCAGGGAATATTTATAAACAGTGTGGGAGAGTTTATAAGCGCTTAAAATATATAAAAAATCCATACAAAGATGGTTTCTACTTGGCGGATTTTCACCTATCGCGGGAAGGTCTGGAACGCAACCCCCGCGATCGAGGAGGGATTACTGTGTATGTATATATGTTGTGTGTGTGTGTGTGTGTGTGTGTGTGTATATATATATATATATATATATATATATATATATATATACACTAGTAAAATACCAAGGCTTTCGCAGCTGATAAGTAGTGTGTTAAAGAAGCAATGAAAAGAAAAGGAAACATTTTGAAAATAACGTAACATGATTGTCAATGTAATTGTTTTGTCACTGTTGTGAGTGATGAGTGTTGCTGTCATATATATATTTATATATATATTTACACACACACATATATATATATATATATATACACATATATACACACACACATATATAAACATATATATACATATACATACATATCTACATATATACACACACAGCTATTTCAGATCAGTGCAATACGCTGCTTGTTAAAACGGATAACTCCCGCTTACGCAAGTCTGCGTGGATATTATGAACTATCGATTTGTTCAAGTTCTATTTAAATTTTAAATAGAAGGAATTTTTATTTAGTCGACAGAAATATCTTTGGTAGGAATGGTAAAACAGACAGGAATATTATTCCTGAATAAATCAACTCAAACCTTAAACAACTTATAATATTTTGCTCTCCATAAAAATATATCCTGTCTAAATTATACAAGTTAGAAATAAAGTAAAATTAAAAGAACAAACATTCAAATTTCTTTACTCTTATGTAATTTTATATAAAAATAAACTTAGATTTTAAATATCCCAAAAGATTTTGCTCTCCATAAAAATATATCCTGTCAAAATTATACAAATTCAAATATGAACATGCTGCATAACAAAACCTGGAAATATAAATAAAATGTGTTCCTTTCAGCAATAACAAATCAAATCATTCAGTTGTCTTTGCTCATATGTCATTTTAGAGCTGGACGCCTGGCATCTTTTTTGGCAACAAGTTCGCTTCTGTTTGGTGTGAGGTTCTGTGTTGTGGAGATTCTCAGGATGGATTGCAGGTGCTCATCAGTGAGGCGACTCCTGTGTGCTGTTTTGTTAGTCTTTATCACTGAGAAGAGCTTCTCACACAGATATGTGCTACCAAACATGCACAAGGTTCGAGCCGCATGTAGACGGACTTTTTGTTCTTCAAAGTCACCAAAGCGCCGTGCAAACTCAGTGCGCCAGTTTATCAGCAAAGTGCGATTTGGGAACACCGTAGTGACGACTTGGTTTAACATTACTTGGCAACAGGGAAAGTGGGGCAAGTTGCACTGGTGCATTTGTGTCTCCCATAAAAGCAGCTTCACTTGAAATCACTTTGTGATTGTGCACGGGTAAAACGTCCGCTGAAGTGTCAGATTCTTATTTAATTCTTCTGCTTTCTGTATCTTCTGCATTGCATTCAGGTTACCCTGATGTTTTGTCTCATAGTGCTGCCTTAGATTAAATTCTGTAATTACAGCCACATTAGCTCCACAAATGAGACACACGGGTTCAGTAAACATATACTCAGCCTCCCATCGGTTTTAAAGGCTCTATTTTCAGAATCAACTTTTCTCTTCAGCATCGTGTGAGCTAGCTTCGCAATAACTTGCAGCATCATAAGCTAGACTTGATTAACGCGTAAGTGTTCGGCAAGGCAGCTGAAGCGCTGCATTATGGGATCTGTAGTTTATTGTGTTACCAGCGCTTCATATACCCGGGCCATTAATAACAATAATACAGTATATAAAATGATCTCGCGGCCGGATATAATTCCACGCCTGGCCGGATGTGGCCTGCGCCCCTTGAGTTTGACACATATGGACTAAATAGAACTTGAAAAGATATATTTTTCAAATGTGATCGCGCAATTCAGATAGAGTTGACGCAAGACTACAGCCTGCATGCCTCAATAAGTCATCCTCCCTCGCCTTACTTTTTACCGCTCATCTAATGAATACACTGAGTATGGCTTTACCAAAACAATCATTGATGGCTAATAAAGTATCCATTATTCGAGTATGTAGATCGGGATATATATATACATATATATATACCGCGATCGCAGCGAGAAGTAGTGTGTTAAAAAGCTAGAAAAGAAAAGGGAACATTTTAAAAATAACGTAACATGACTGTCAATATACAGTATTTGTTTTGTGAGTGTTACTGTGTTGCTGTCATCAAGGATTTGATTATCATTATTTCTTTCAATCAGGTTCGTATTTGTAGGATGTGTTGTGTTCAAGTTACATTCCGTGTTTGTCAATCGCTGTAAAGATGACAGGTTTCATTCATCGATTCGTTTCTTACTGCATCAATAAACAGCTCGCTTCTTCTTTATCTGAGACCTGACACACTGCATGCACGGGTTTTTTACACTGTCTTCCTTTAGCGGACATTGACTTTTTCCAACGTGTGCTTTGTTTCCGCAGTAGCTGGATTTATGAATATGCTTGTATGTATCAGACGCTTCATATTTTTTTGCTGCCTTTTCAATTGTGTAATTCGGTTTTGTTCAGCCTTTGGAACTGTTGCTTTTATCTGTGCACTGCGCCAGTTCACGGAGCCGCTCGTGTACATGCATCGAAGGTTCCCAGCTGTGCTGGTGCCATCTCGCTATGTCCATGGCTGTATTTAATGTTACCTTAGTCCTGGCACTTAAAACTTTCTCTCGCAGTTTCGCTTGAGTTTGTGTCAAACACCACCCTGACCATCTCATCTTCCTCTGCATAAGCACAGTCCTTCACCCGTGAATATTTAGTGGAGTTTGCTATTGGATTGCCGCTGACGGACGGCCTTATATGGGCAGGCACTAAATTACAAACGCCAGCGCAGCCTGTCTATGAACTTAATTTAAAGTGTAGGTTTACATCGTGCTTTGTTTCCAGTAGCAGAACTCATGAATATGGTTGTATATGTCACTCGCCGCTTCTTATTGTTTCGCTGCCTTCTCAATTATATAATGCATGTTTTCTTCAGCGCTTTTGAGGTCTTCCTGGTTTTCTATGTACTGCGTGATTACGGGGGAGGCGTGATGATCACACGAAACTCCCCCCACGGCGTTCAAGCTCATCTCCATTACAGTAAATGGAGAAAAACAGCTTCCAGTTATGACCATTACGCGTAGAATTTCTAAATGAAACCTGCCCAGCTTTTGTAAGGAAGCTGTTAGGAATGAACCTGCCAAATTTCAGTCTTCCACCCACACGGGAAGTTGGAGAATTAGTGATGAGTCAGTGAGGGCTTTGCCTTTTATTAGTGTGTGTGTGTATATATATATATATATATATATATATATATATATATATATATATATATATATATATATATATATATATATATATATATATATATAGAGAGAGAGAGAATCTATAAAGGCAAAGCCCTCACTCACTAACTGACTCATCACTAATTCTCCAACTTCCCGTGTAGGTAGAAGGCTGAAATTTGGCAGGCTCATTCCTAACAGCTTACTTACAAAAAGTTGGGCAGGTTTCATTTTGAAATTCTACGCGCAATGGTCATAACTGGAAGCTATTTTTCTACATATATTGTAATGGAGTTGAGCTTGAAAGCCTTGGGGGCGGAGTTTCGTCTGACATCATCACGCCTCTCACGTAATTACGCAGTACGTAGAAAACCAGGAAGAGCTTTAAACACCACTGAAGAAAACATACATTATATAATTAAGAAGGCAGTGAAACAATTAGAAGCGAGCGAGTGACATATAAAACCATATTCAGCGGCTCACGTGAACTGACGCAGTGCACAGACAAAAAGCAACAGTTCAAAAGAGTGCTGAACGAAAACTGAATTTCACTGCTACTCTCAAATAGACAAACCACACGCCGTGGCGCAATAGTAGTGGCTTCGCCTCTACCGCTGGCGTCCAAGGTTCGATTTCCGAGAGGGGATGCACTGAGTATGTACATGCGCTTTACGATTCATTTTAGCCTCGCATCCCCTTGGTTTGAGACGTATGAAAAAATATGCGGTTAACGCAGAAAGACAGATCACCAATTGAAGCTTTATGAATAATGGATACTTTATTCGCAATCAATGATTGTTTTGGTAAAGCCATACTCGGTGTATTCTGGTAAAGCCATACTCGGTGTATTCATTAGATGAATGGTAAAAAAGTAAAAGCGAGGGGAGGGTAACTTATTGAGGCACGCAGGCAAAACCACAATAGCACGCTGGCTCGATGTACTGTAGTGTAGCGTCAACTCGATCTGAATTGCAATCACATTTGAAAAACTATATCTTTTCAAGTTCTATTTAGTCCATATGTGTCAAAATCAAGGCCCGCAGGCCACATCCGGCCCGGCGTGTAATTATATCCGGCCCGCAAGATCATTTTATATATTATTGTTGTTAATGGCCCGGGGATATGAAGCGCTGGTAACACAATAAACTACAGATCCCATAATGCAGCGCTTCAGCGGCCTTGCCGAACACTTACCGCGTTAATCCTTTAAAAACCGATGAAAGGCTGAGTATATGTTTACTGACATTGCCGGTAAACACGTGTGTCTCATTTGTGGAGCTAATGTTGCTGTAATTACAGAATTTAATCTAAGACGGCACTATTAGACAATACATCAAGATAACCTGAAAGAACTGAATGCAATGCACAATATACAGAAAGCAGAAGAGTTAAAGAAGAATCTGACACTTCAGCAGACGTTTTTACCCGTGCAAAATCACAAAGTGATTTCAAGTGAAGCTACTTTTATGGGAGACACAAATGCACCAGTGCAACTTGCCCCACTTTCCCTGTTGCCATATAATGTTGAACCAAGTCGCCACAACGGTGTTCCCAAATACGCACTTTGCTGATAAACTGAGCGCACTGAGTTCGCATGGCGCTTTGGTGACTTAAGAACAAAAAGAATTTTGAGTTGTTTCGCAACCCATTTGCCGTCGATGTGGAAACTGCACCTGTGCAGATTCAGATGGAGGTGATTGAGCTGCAGTGTAATGGCACACTGAAGGCTTTGATAAAATGACGACATAAGAGCAAAGACAACTGAATGATTTGATTTGTTATTGCTGAAAAGAACACATTTTATTTATATTTCCAGGTTTTGTTATGCACCATGTTCATATTTGAATTTGTATAATTTTGACAGGATATATTTTTATGGAGAGCAAAATCTTTTGGGATATTTAAAATTTAAGTTTATTTTTTATATAAAGTTACATAAGAGTGAAGAAATTTGAATGTTCTTTTAACGTTTACTTTATTTCTAACTTGTATAATTTTGACAGGATATATTTTTATGGAGAGCAAAATATAAATTATTTAAGGTTTGAGTTGATTTATTCCGGAATAATATTCTGTCAACTAAATAAAAATTACTTCTATTTAAAATTTAAATAGAACTTGAACCGATACGATAGTTAATAATATCCACGCACTCTTGCATGTAAGAGCGGGAGTCATCAGTTTTACCAAACAGCGTATTGCACTGATACGAAATAGCCTGCCCATTTAATTATTTAGGAATGGATAAATAAATTCTAAATAAATAAGAATTTGTACAAATGTTTTTAATTTTTCTTACTTCATGGATTCTGGCACCCCCAGCAACAGTTGCTCGCACTCCAAAGACTATATATATATATATATATATATATATATATATATATATATATATATATATATATATATATATATATATATATATATATATATATATATATATATATATATAGTGTGTGTGTGTGTATATATATATATGTTGTGGTGGATTGCGGCATTTTACTCGCCCTCACTCCTGGCGCTAGGAGAGCTCTCCGAGAGCATATACGGCCCCAATTCCAGCAGGGCCTCATGGACTATGTAGTTTTTATACACAGCCCTGCTGGATACCTTGGGGGCCACTGGGAGTCGCTGTCGGGAGGCCAATGTACTGATTTGGGCACCATGACCCGGAAGTTCGTCACAGGAAGAGCGATGGGCTTCCGGGGTGAAGAAAAGTACTGTTTACCCTGACCCGGAAGGAGTAAGGACTTGTGGAACTGTTGGGCAGAAAGACTTCCGGGTCAGATGGAATAAAAGGACTCTGGGAGTGGAGGATTGTGATTATTATTGATTGGTTATTGTAATTGTGATTTATGAATATAGTGGTGCGGAGGGTGCTTGGTGCACATTATTATAATAAATATAATCATTGTGGCAATTTTACCAGGTGTTTGGCGTGGTACCTGAGGGTTCAAGGGAGCACTACTGCCCCCGACTGCGACAATGTATATATGTATATGTGTGTGTGTGTATGTATGTATGTGTGTGTGTATGTATATATATATATATATATATATATATATATATATATATATATATAATATATATGTGTGTGTATATGTGTGTGTGTGTATATATATGTGTGTGTATATATATGTGTGTGTATATATATGTGTGTGTATATATATGTGTGTGTGTATATATGTTTGTGTATATGTGTGTGTATATATATATGTATGTGTGTATATATGTATGTATGTGTATGTATGTACACATACACACACACACAGTGGAACCTCGGTTCACGACCATAATTCGTTCCAGTTCTTTGGTCGTGAACCGAAGCAGTTTCCCCCATAGGATTGTATGTAAATACAATTAATCCGTTCCAGACCATACGAACTGTATGTAAATATATATTTTTTAATAAGATTAATAATAAGATTTTTAAGTACAAAAATTGTTAATTATACCACAGAATGCACAGTGTAATAGTAAAGTAAATGTAAAAACATTGAATAACACTGAGAAAACCTTTAACAGAGAAAACTAACATTGCAAAAGTTCATGCTATAGCCTTATGAAACGCTCTCTGTAAACATTTTTTTTAATGAGTTTTAAGCACAGGGAAAAAAATGAACATTGGAAAAATCCGTAATTTATACAACAACTAACCATAAACAACCAAGAAAACTAACCTTGCATGAGTTAAGTTCTGACATGAAGGAAGTGAGGAGAAACTGTGTGGAGTGGAGATTATAGTTTTGAGGTAAAGTCTGTGAAGATGTGTGTTCACTGCATGCTCCCATCTTGTTTTCGGGAGCCCTTAAACCCGTTACTGATGAATACGACAGTGAGGCACTAAAATGGAGAAATCTGATGGTGCAAGACGTACTTTTATTAAAATCAACAAAACAACAATCACAAACAAAGTCCAAATTAAAGTGCAGTGCTTTCAGAATCCTTCAATAAATAAATGATCCCATAAAAACAGAAGTGAAGTGGTAGGTTAAAATCCAGTAGAAAAAAGTCTTCATTAAATACGAGATTAAAACAATGCACAAAGCAGTCTCTTTAAAAACAAGCCCACTGCATTCTTTAACTTCCTGCTCGCTCACTCGCTTGCTTGCTCGCTGCACAAGGAGAGACTGAACATGTGTGGAAATCATTGGCGCACACGAACTGGAAGGGAAACTGGCTTGTTACAGATGCAAATGTTTGGCGAACTTTTTGGTGGTAATCCGATTTGTACATGGTCTGAAATGTTTTTGACCTGAGGTTCCACTGTATATATATCATTATATAGATATAGATATATATTTTTTACAGAAAACAAATTGAAATGTACATTGCCTTATGTCCAATGTTAACTTGTTTACTTTCTGGATATTTTATGGATCCTCTCTTTAAGGAAAATGTTAGCTGAAATCACAAAAGAAAATGCAAAATGATTGCTCTTTGATGTTTATAAAACTCGAGCATGATTTTATTGGGAAGGGTTTATGGCCCTTATTGTTCCTAACCTTTTCTTTCTCTTCAGAAATTGAGTGCTGTAACAGCAAATACCATTTTGACATCAAGTATTAATACCACCTAGTGGAATAACAGGGAATATGGGCGGTATGATGTTAGTATATAATATTTCTCCATTTGCTAAACATACTACATCCATGGAGGTGTCCATTTTTAAAAGGTGTGGATACGAAGAATATGCTTCATTGTAGCAATATATTGACATTCTTTTGCAGGATATTACGAGTGGTAGGCCACACTCTGCCAAGTTTCATGCTAAGCATTCTTAATTGGTTTTACTGTGTTTCCCTACAAAATGCAATAAACAACTAAGTCAGTTTTATTGCCATGTGTACATAAAATCACATTTTATAGTGTACATTAAGGCTTGTCTCTTTAAGGCAGTAAACATAATATAATACCAACAGAAGAGACACACATGCACAATGAAATCTTATACTTATCATGCAATATATAGATATAAGATTTAGATATAAGATTTTATACAATATTTAGTCTATATGATGTGTTACCTTTGATTTTGAAAAACGGTTAAGCATGCATATTTGTAGTTAAAAGACTTGAGTTAAAGATCATAGTACAACCTTTATGGACTTGTAGTAACAGTGCTTTGGTGTCTGCTTTTATTTAAAATAAAACCAATATTCCTTACCACTTATGTTGAATTAAGGAGTTTTTATTGCTGTGTTGCGTGCACTACAACAGATACTAATTTAGTGAAATTTGATTGGTTAGGCACAAAGATTAAGACCCTGCCCCAAAATCCACTGTAACCAAAATAATGAGTCAAAATATTGTCAATTGCACTTTTTTTAGCTGTTATTGTATAAATTGAACAGCATTCTTTAGAGATGGATATTTTCTTTAAGTCATAGCAGGTGGGATTTTTAACCCCTTTCACCTCAGTTTGCTGTACTAGGAATTTAGGAATTTACCATTGAATTGCTTGGCTAAGAGCTTTTGAAGGTCAAAATCTTGAAAGAAACTGCTTAGTACAGTTCCTTAGATGTACCATTATGTCTTAAGTGTAAACGATGCCATAAACCTAATGTCAGCCTGGGTGAAATTCAAGACAGACTTCCGTAAGGTATTCTGTTAATGTAGTCAAACCAACAATAATGATATTTATTTAAACTGGCAGTCTTT
Organism: Polypterus senegalus; assembly: GCF_016835505.1. Taxonomy (NCBI): domain Eukaryota; kingdom Metazoa; phylum Chordata; class Cladistia; order Polypteriformes; family Polypteridae; genus Polypterus; species Polypterus senegalus. Next base: position 71,905,093 of record NC_053156.1, read on the forward strand.
TTAAATTTTCAAAAACAAGTATATATTTGCAAGTTTCAGTTATAAATAACTGAAAATAAACAGTACAGTTTGAATCTGCTGATGTTGAGGACACATTTTAAGCCTCTTAACCATGGACACATTTTTTTTTCTCCTCTTTGTTTCACAGACACTTTATTAATTTTAGTAAATGCAGGCATTTTACAAATTGTTGGATCATCCTGTGTGTAATAGATGTTTGTTGAAGCATTTGCAGTACTTTATACAAAAGCAAGTTCAAATTCTGGGTCCACTTCAATTCTGCATTCTCCATTTGATCGTTTTCTATTATACAGGAAGTGTGTGTATTGTATATTTTTTATTTGTAGTGCAGAATTCACTTAAGAGAGATTTTTTTACTTGCCCCGCTCCTCCACCTCCTTCCCTCCATCATTACTTGCAGTAGCCAAATCCACATCTAAAATTATTCCTCAACTTGCTCTTGTTAACACCAGAGCTTCAAAACAACAAGTTTGAGCACAATATGTGGTACATCAACTTGGTCACTCTTAGGATTCGGAGTCATTTCAAGGCATGTTTTTTTTAATTGGGATTATCAAAAAGTGTGAATAGAATAATCACTTGTGGCGTGTGCAGACATGTTTTACTGTTATTAACATCTTTTTGATACCTAGAGTTGACGTGCTGTATTGATGTACGTTTGTTTTTAGTCTGGTGTATTGAAGGATGTGTAACATGGTATAGTAAATTAAGTTGAAATTCGTGTGTGGAAGAAGGGAAGTAATTCATTAGAAGAAGTTTCCCAGTATTCAGGAAGTATTCAGGCTGTATTTCCATCCAGGTAATCACTTCATCTAATTATAAAGAGAAGGGAGCTATAAACAGCTTAAAACAATGCTATTACAATAGAAATTTGTTTGTCCTTATAAGTAACCCGGAGACCCATGTTTTATACTGAAATTAACACTTATGGCTAGCATTAATTAAAAGCTATTTAAGTGCTATGCTGTAAAACACAAAGCTGATGGTTCATTCCTCACTATAGAAGTCTTGAATATTTAACTTCCTGGTGCTTTAACTTTGCTTTAGATTTTTTTTTCTGTATGTGTATATGTGTGTATATATGTTTAAAGCTTTGCAAGTAATCCACTAAAATATGATTGCTTAATTATGCAAAATATTTTTAGCACTGGGATCATGTCTCACCATTTGATTCCCCAGTGACTCATTTATTCTGGCAAAGTTCTAGCTGGAAACCTTTTGGTTTTACATTCTGCTGGTTTAGCTCATAAGCCATGCTGTAATTCTTATAAGTCGTCTTATTAATTTAACTGAAAGTATTTTCTTTATATAATTGCATTCAAGAAATTTATAATATAAAATATAGTAGGTATGTAGCCTCTAGTTTAGCAGAGGAGTTGAGCTGTGTTTTTTGATATCCGGTGTTTGTGAGTACACTAAGAATGGAAAATTATTTAAACCATAATTTTACTAATATAGCGGAATATGACTTTCTTTGTGTTGTGCATCTTATTACATGTATTGAAATGCTTTTCTTGTCTTAATTTTAAGTAATCATACCAAGGCTAATTAAGCCACAAGTCATTTCGAAAACTGATCATGGCTTTTTAGTTTAGGATATGCATTGCTGAAATCAGAATCGGGAAAACTTTATTAATCCCAAGAGAAATTGCTTAATGCTAAATTGATTATTGCCATCATAGTAGTAATCCTACCATTTACCTCTCTTTGGCAACAATTAATATTACTAAACAGTGTCCCATTATATTTAATGCATATGTAATAGAAATAAATATAAAAGGTTGGGTATTTGTACTTCAGTAGTTTCTGGTTAGCAGGATGGCATAGTAGTTTCTGCTACCACCTCATAGTGCCAGTGTGATCTGTGAATGAGGAAGTTGCTCTTTAGGAAGAGGGCAACAGCCTGAGATGTTACAGCTTTGCACTATGTACATTTTGATTTATCTGTAGAATTCATTATTCACAGCATGGTCAGCGTGAAGTTATTAATATCAGTTATTGTTGTTAGTCTCAGCATGTGGCAGTCATTCTTGACCAGATATGAAAGAGCACTGGTTTTCATACCATTTTTTTTTTGGTTTCCAAATGTTGACAGAAATTAAATTTCAAGTAAAATAGTTCATGTTCTTTGTATATTCTAAAAAACTGAATGAAGCTTTAATATACTTGTACTCTGTTATGAACATTGGATTTTTTTCTCTGTTTAAAACCACCTGAAGGAAATTGAAAATGAAATTGAATAAGACACTGTTGCTAGATTTTGTGATGTTACTATTAGTATATATTAATAGCAAACATCTTAAATGATTCACTATTATCCTCCGTGAGCCTGGCAATTTGTTTTTATGAAGAAGCAAAAGTACAGCTGATGTGCATTTGGAATCTACAAACTTTCATTACAAATGTAGACATTTTGCTTGAACTGAAAGGTGGTGAATTGTGCTTGCAGCCTATTTAAAAATGACTTTCCTCTGTGCTTTTTATAAAGTTTATAATGGGAAGGATGCATCTTATGTAATCACATAATCTAATGAACTATCTTGGTGTTTAGTTTTTGGTGTTAAAATGACATAGCCTGTCTATACTGCATGACATACATTGCTGAACTTAATGCACTCAAGATTAGTGTACAGTGTATGCCAATCCATTGCAGATTTATGCTGCACTAACACCTAGTTATTAACCAAAATGAGGGGGTCTCCAGACATGGAATAAACATCCATTCTTCATAGATGCTACAATTGGATTTGCTGTCATCCTATAGACCAAGAGTCCGTGAAACATGATAATTGACCAGGCTACAGTCTTGTCTGCTTTGTCTGAATTGCATGTTTAGTATAAACCATTCAAGTATTCCTATGAGAGAGTGTAATAGTTTTTTAATCCTTTATTTCCTTTAGTGCTTTTTCTGCTTCTGAATGTATCTTTTACTATATGCAGGCAAACTGAATCTCCCGAGTTAAGAAAGGGTCTCTAAGAGAGTTGCCATTATTGAAAGCCTGACGTAACTGGCTATTCCCTGCTGTTTACACAAAGCACCCTTGCTGTCTTGAGTAACTAACCTTGCAAAGAAAGTGCTTGTGGCACAAGTGGCCTCATCTGAAAAGGTCATCCAGTGGCAGCTCTTTGTAATTGATACTCCTTGTCTACATGGCTAAGAGCAAAATTATTCCAGTCAGTGGAAATACTTGATTCTGCTGCTTTCCTTTATGAAACAGGCTAAGTAAGATAATAGCTTAGGGCTGCATAGATTTGTAGAATCACCTTCAGTAGTCATGAAATTTCCCCTATTTCTTTATTACCTTCATCCATTGTGAAAGACCCAACCTTTTCGAATTTCTGTCATTATTGCTTTTTTATTTTAAACAGCTATGGCCTTTGATTATTTTATTCTGATTTCACATGCTTGAGCGAGGCACTAGTTGTGTGACAGTACCTTATGTACCTTATTTTAGATATTGATTTTGTACTGTACTTTCCAGTGTGACAACACAACAGTTTTTTTTTTTTTATTATTTTTTACCACCTATCTATAATTTTTTCACACATTTAAAAAAACGTTGAAAAATTATAAAATCCATTTTCCTTTTGTGGCATCTTTTTTATTATTGCTTTTTTCTAAGTTACTTTGATTCTTCCTTGATTTTCAGTTCTTATTAGACCTTACAGTTGCATTAGGTAGGGACACCATGCTTTTTAATTTTTGAAACGCTAAATTTTTTAAGGAAACTCTCTGCCTTTAGTCCAAAACTTTCCCTATTGTAGTTTAACCCAACTAGTTTACAATTATGATTCTAAATTCCCTGAATAGACTTGAGGAGTTGGCTATGACACAGTTGTAGGACTGTGTTCAGTGCATTTATGCTCCACTTTACTGTGTTTATTTTTTTCCTTATTCATTTTTAGTTGTTTTGACAGAAACGGTTTATTAATATCCTGACGTCTGACTACTTTTTTATGAAACTTGAGGATATATATTTATAATGGGGTGAGCAAAAATGAAGTACAGTACCACATTTCAAACATACGTTCTACAAAAACACTGCAAGATAAAATAAATATCATTATGTCACAAGAAAGAGTATACAAAATAGATTTGTTTTCACTGTGTTTTAAAAATGATGACTCCAATCTCATGGACATCATTACTGATACACTCTTCGAGATGATTTCTGAATACTCGCATGACTTACTCGGCCATTTCAAGGGGAGTAGCGGCAATACCATGGAGGATAGTTGTCCTTGAGGGCTTCAAGATTTTGAGGTAGGTTTGTGTATACCTTTGACTTGTGATAGCATCACAAGAAGAAATGGCACAGAGTGAGATCAGGAGAAATTGCCACGCAGGGACAGCAGCTTTCCCCGAAGTTTGATTTGGAATATCTCTGTTAGGAGGAATGCTGAAGTGCGTCCAGAAGGTACGTTGTATAGTGATGATGGATTTGTTGTTTTTGAAGAATGCTTTAACAGCAAAAGCACGGTGCGCACAGAACTAAGGCATGTTGCTTACTGTATGTGTATATATTTATATATTTATGTATATGTATATGTATGTATGTGTGTGTATGTGTATATGTATGTGTATTATGTGTATATGTATGTGTGTATGTATGTGTATATGTATGTGTGTGTATATGTGTATATATATGTGTATATGTATGTGTGTGTATATATGTATATGTATGTGTATATGTATGTGTGTGTGTATATGTATGTGTGTATATGTATGTGTGTGTGTATGTGTATATGTATGTGTATATGTATGTGTGTGTATATGTGTATATGTATGTGTGTATGTATGTGTGTGTATGTATGTGTATATGTATGTGTGTGTATATGTGTGTGTATATGTATGTGTGTGTATATATGTGTGTGTGTGTGTGTGTGTGTGTATATATGTATATGTGTGTGTGTGTGTGTGTATATACAGGGAGTGCAGAATTATTAGGCAAGTTGTATTTTTGAGGATTAATTTTAATATGGAACAAACACAGTGCTATCAGTCAATCCAAAATGTTAATAAACCTGAAACCTGAATGTTTCACAACGGAAATGTGAGTGTGAACATCATCAGGGGAATACATATGTGTGCACAATTATTAGGCAACTATTAGTGTGCAGATTTATTAAGCAACTAAAGGTAAAATGAAAATTTTCCCATCTCACTTGTTTATTTTCATCTGTTATAGTGAGAATAATAAACAAACACCTCAAAATTTACAAATAAACATCTCTGACATTTCAAAGAAAATAAATCAATCAATCAATGACCAATATAGCCACCCTTCTTTCCAATAACAGTCATAAGCCTTTCCATTCATGGAGTCTGTCAGTTTCTAGATCTGTTGACGATCAGCTTTTTGTGGAGCAGTGACTACAGCCTCCCAGACACTCTTCAGAGAGGTGTATTGTTTTTCTCCCCCGTAAATCTAGCGCTTAAGAAGTGCCCACAAGTTCTCGATAGGGTTTAGGTCAGATGAGGAAAGGGGCCATGTCATTATTCCTTCATCTTTAAGGCCTTTACTGGCTGGCCACGCAGTGGAGAACTTCGATGCAAGTGATGGAGCATTGGCCTGCATAAAAATCATGGTCTTTTCCTGTATCACTGTTTGAAGAAAGTGTCTTCAAAAACTGGCAGTAGGTTTGGGAGTTGATTTTGAGTTCATCTTCAATGCAAAGGGTCCAACTAGCTCATCTTTAAAAATACCAGCTCATACCAGTACCCCACCTCCACGTTGGAGTGGAGCTCTGTGCCCATTACTGATCCACAGGTCCATCCATCTGGTCCATCAAGAGTCACTCTCATCTCATCGGTCCATAAAACCTTTGAAAAAAATCTGTCTTCAGATATTTCTTGGCCCAGTTTTGACGCTTCAACTTACGTTTCTTGTTCAGTGGTGGTTGGGTTTCAGCCCTCCTTACCTTGGCCATGTCTTTGAGCACTGAACACCTTGTACTTCTGGGCACTCCAGGTAGGTTGCAGCTCTGGAATATAAAAGTACTGGAGGATAATGGGTTCCTGGTAGCTTCACGTTTGATTCTTCTCAAATCTTTGGCAGCTAATTTGCGTCTTTTGTTCTCAACACGTTTCTTGCGACCCTGTTTACTATTTGCAACAAAATGTTTGATGGTTCTGTGATCACACACCAATATCTTAGCAATTCCAAAAGTGCTGCATCCCTCTGAAAGACTTTTTACAATTTTTGACTTTTCAGAGTCAGTTAAATCTCTTTTTGGCCCATTTTGCCTGAGGAAAACTAGCTGCCTAATAATTCTGCACACCTTGATATAGGGTGTTGATCTCCTTAGGCCACACCCTCCCTCATTACACAAATACACATCACCTGACGTGCTTAAATCCAATAAGCATTCAAGTTAATACAGCTTGGAGTTGGAATATACGCATTAAAAATGATGATATGGTCAAAATACTCACTTGCCTAATAATTGTGCACACAGTATATATGTATATGTATGTGTGTGTAAATATGTGTGTATATATATATATATGTGTATATATATGTATATGTATGTCTATGTGTGTGTATATGTGTATATATATTTATATGTATGTTTGTGTGTGTATGTATTATGTATATGTATATATACTGTATATGTATATATTATGTATATATCTATACTAATAAAAGGCAAAGCCCTCACTCACTCATCACTAATTCTCCAACTTCTCATGTAGGTTGAAGGCTGAAATTTGGCAGGCTCATTCCTTACAGCTTACTTACAAAAGTTAAGCAGGTTTAATTTCGAAATTCTACGCGTAAAGGTCGTAAAGGTCGTCAACGTTGAACTTTATTATTCATGGCCCCATCTTCACGAAATTTGGTAGGCGGCTTCCCTGCGCTAACCGAAACCAATGTACGTACTTATTTCAGTAGTATGACGCCACTGTCAGCCGCCATATTGAACTTTCCAACGTCACGAATTCTCCAACTTCCTGTGTAGGTAGAAGGCTGAAATTTGGTACTTATTTCGGTGGTATGATGCCACTGTCAACCGCCATATTGAACTTTTCAACGGTCTTTGTTACTTATGGGCCCATCTTCAAGAAATTTGGTACGCGGGTTTCCAACGCTAACTGAATCCTACTTACGTACATATATATGTCTATAGCTTGCAGCTCGGTCACCGTGTGAGGCGGCGTTGGGTCCTCCATCCCAATGCCTCCCACGTTGTTGACTGCCTGCCTGCCTATTATAAGGCCGTCCTTTGCTCCAGTCTCTACATTCCCTTCCTTGCTTCGCCATGGGATTCACGTCTCCCTGCTGATAACTATAGCCTTTTTATTTAATCCACGGCTTCTCTGCTGTTTTATTGTTCATTTATTACGATTATAGTTATTGTTTAGGTATTTTAGACTTACTTTACATTGTTCAGATACCCATTTCCTTTATCATTCCAACCGTACCCCCATTAACATGTCTATCGATTTGATCACCATCGAACAAAGAACTGTCACTTACTGAGTGGTTTCCATGCCCAGAGATGGCACCTGCCTTTTCCATTCTCTTTGTTACATATTGCACGGCCATATCCTACTCACTCTTGATATTCGGAGGAACATTGTGTCTTATGTATTGAATGAATTGGACAGGTTCAAGGTGTGGAAGACTGATAAGAGTGAAATGCTTAAGCCCTTCACCTATGCATCTGCATGTGAGTTGATGACTGCCGCTGAATTGTTCGGTGGCGAAATGGCCAAATATTTTGCACCTGTCGACAACCGCCAATGCCTCTTAAACGTCTTAGATTGACAAGTGACGATTTCAGTAGTGGACACTTTGATGTTTATGAGTGTTTAAACTCTCAAAAGCTGGATGTGAAGTTATCGATGAAACCGGTTGTATACTTACAACGTTTGACAGATGCCGAATGTCTCTTCAACCAAGTCCTACAAATACTGTCGTAATTGAAACACACCATGAAACTCAAACCGATTATGACAGCATCAATCCAAGCTGTGAGATTTGAAACAAGATTACTGTTCACATGGCCAACTGTATGTTGCATGCTCAACAGTAAGCTCAGTGCACAGCTTGGTCATATTACAACCGGAGGGCCGAACTCACAATGTGGTATACAAAGAGATGCTTAACAAATAATTATTGGTATATTTTCCCTCGGTTTAAAAAGGTTTATTTTTCTTCTTAATAAAAATTTTAAAGCAGTAGTTCGCCGCTGTGAAGCCGCGGGTATTTTGCTAGTATGTATGTATGTGTGTGTGTATATATATATATATATATGTATCACACCTGAGTTCAATTTTTGTAGCCACCCCCAGGCCTGATTACTGCCACACCTGTTTCAATCAAGAAATCACTTAAATAGGAGCTGCCTGACCCAGAGAAGTAGACCAAAAGCACCTGAAAAGCTAGACATCATGCCAAGATCCAAAGAAATTCAGGAACAAATGAGAACAGAAGTAATTGAGATCTATCAGTCTGGTAAAGGTTATAAAGCCATTTCTAAAGATTTGGGACTCCAGCGGACCACAGTGAAAGCCATTATCCACAAATGGCAAAAACATGGAACAGTGGTGGACCTTCCCAGGAGTGGCCGGCCGACCAAAATTACCCCAAGAGCGCAGAGACGACTCATCCGAGAGGTCACAAAAGACCCCAGGACAACGTCTAAAGAACTGCAGGCCTCACTTGCCTCAATTAAGGTCAGTGTTCACGACTCCACCATAAGAAAGAGACTGGGCAAAACGCCTGCATGGCAGATTTCCAAGACGCAAACCACTGTTAAGCAAAAAGAACATTAGGTCTCAATTTTGCTAAGAAGCATCTCAATGATTGCCAAGACTTTTGGGAAAATACCTTGTGGACTGAGGAGACAAAAGTTGAACTTTTTGGAAGGCAAATGTCCCGTTACATCTGGCGTAAAAGGAACACAGCATTTCTGAAAAAGATCATACCAACAGTAAAATATGGTGGTGGTAGTGTGATGGTCTGGGGTTGTTTTGCTGCTTCAGGACCTGGAAGGCTTGCTGTGATAGATGAAACCATGAATTCTAGTGTCTACCAAAAAATCCTGAAGGAGAATGTCTGGTCATCTGTTCGTCAACTCAAGCTGAAGCGATCTTGGGTGCTGCAACAGGACAATGACCCAAAACACACCAGCAAATCCACCTCTGAATGGCTGAAGAAAATCAAAATGAAGACTTTGGAGTGCCTAGTCAAAGTCCTGACCTAAATCCAATTGAGATGCTATGGCATGACCTTAAAAAGGCAGTTCATGCTAGAAAACCCTCAAATAAAGCTGAATTACAACAATTCTGCAAAGATGAGTGGGCCAAAATTCCTCCAGAGTGCTGTAAAAGACTCATTGCAAGTTATCGCAAATGCTTGATTGCAGTTATTGCTTCTAAGGGCGGCCCAACCAGTTATTAGGTTCAGGGGGCAATTACTTTTTCACACAGGGCCATGTAGGTTTGGATTTTTTTTTTCTCCCTGAATAATAAAAACCATCATTTAAAAACTGCATTTTGTGTTTACTTGTGTTATATTTGACTAATGGTTAAATGTGTTTGATGATCAAAAACATTTTGTGTGACAAACATGCAAAAGAATAAGAAATCAGGAAGGGGGCAAATAGTTTTTCACACCACTGTATATATAAAAATCTTTTTTTTTTTTTATATACCATATAACCATTTACCTGGTCATTCCCTAGTGTTTATTTTCCATTAGATTGATGTCATTTATGGATAATCATTTAAGGAGTTTTCCACAGTTTTGCCTGCTGAGCATAACCTCCTTGTATTAAGATGTTTCTATAATTGTTTCGCTTTGCTCATCATTGCAACCCTTCAGAGCTAATGTCTTGGACAAGCTGTTGTCTACTGGGATTTTGCACATTGTTGCCTTAACATAAGAGTGAGTGGTAATTAACTTGAAGGAGACTATTGGATTGTTTTTCTTTCTAAAAACTAGATCCTGGGTTTTAGATTCCACCCAACACTACAATCCCTCAAATAGGCATTATTGTCATTCAGTTTCTTTTAAATAATCTCTGCATATGTTTTTAAATATGGTATTTGCTGTTCATCTTGCATTGTTTTATTTTAAAAAAATGTATGCATAGCATTCATTCAGGTACATACAGGGTTGTAATAAAATGATTTGAAAGTGAGTTTTTTGTTATTGTTTCAGAGAGTCAATTATCACATTTTTCTTATTAAATATTTTTGTAATAATGAGTCTAATAAAATGCAATTACATGCGTTAGTAGACTGTGTCCAATTTACTTTTTAACAGCATTTATGACATACAGGCTTGTGATAGCTCAGTAGTTTTCATTGAAAACAAGTTTCAATTCAAGTTATATAAAAATGGAATTGATTGACCTGTTAGTTGTTGAATGTGGAGCTACTATGACTGTGTCCAAAATTCTTAAATGTAAGATTTGTTCAAAAAAAAAAAATACCTAAAGTAGTGTTAAAATCTGAAGTCTTGAGTTAAAATTGTTTGTTGCTTTGGACAGGGCTGGAAAGTAGGTCTAGAGTTTTGCAGATAAATTATATTGTCAACGAATTACAGAATCATAACGTGTAGGTAATGCAGCCATGCAGCTGCTCACAGTGTATAATGTGCTGTATGTAAGGAGTAGATATTTTTCAGTGTATGATTACCAAGTGATGCTTACATAATTTATTGCCTCTTAAATTCATTTCTGGATATGTGATGTATGGGCTTGGATGAGTAAAATAGAAAATACACAATTTGGAGTGACATCTGTAGAGGTGAATTTGAAACAGTGAATTAATCAATAATTGAAGTAGTATAGAATGTTTCTCAGTTTTTAAATAGATGACGTAAAAAATTCACCAATACTTTTAATTTGGGTGTTTTGAATCTTCAGAAATGTTTGCAGTATTCAAGATATCCTAATGAAAAATTAACTTTCCCTAAGAAAACACCTAAAATTATTTGGCCAAATTGAATAAAATTGGTCCACTGGGAGTGTTTTCAGACCAACAAAATGGAAAGGCAGACAGACATGGAGAGTGTTGTAAGCTCTTTTCACTTTATAAGTGAAGACACCTAAAACTTCATAATGCTCTAATTCTGGTTGGAGAAAAGGTATTTTTGAAATTTCTTAGTGTTTCTGAAATTGACTCCCAAGCATAAATGTAATTTTTTTTAGGTGACTATATGACAAGTGTGCTAAATTAAATCATTTGTCCCCTGTGCATAAATTGTTTTTTGGATGAATGTGATGGGCAGTTTGGATACTGCCCGTGTTCAAAACTCATTTCTACTTGTGTCTCTCCTTAACATCAAGATTGAAGATTTAGCCTAATCTGCCTTTGTTTAACTAGTGAAGTTAATGCGTAAGATTTATGGAGCATTGTAACACACACATTTAAGGCTGCTAATTTGAAGAAATATTTTTTTTATTATGTACCTTTTATGAATTAAATTATCAGCCGTTAAGTTTCTATTTGCAGACAGCTTAGTTGGTGAAAGAGATTCCCTTATTTAATGATTTCCAAATATTACAGATATTGCACTGATTAATTTGATTTTGAATTTTAAATCATTTCAGAATGTTGGAATTAATCAGTATAGCTTTAAATGAAGAAATATGTCAGTTTCTAGTTTTGTTTTTTATTTTCTTCAAGCCAGTGTATGAAATGAAGATGCCGTGTGTATGCTTATTGTTTTTATGTGAGACATATGACTTGTTTTATTTCATTGACCTATATTCTTTGTTGTCGCTATGCTGTCGTTCCACCCATTTGGATTGACTCACATTTCAAAAGCACTCTATCCTTATTGGCCATGTGATAGTTAATTTGCATTACAATAGGCCCTTCATGTCTCTTGATTTGAACATCAACTAGCAAAACATGCTTGGTGATGATTTAGTTTCTAGAGGCAATACATCTACTACAAAGCTTTTAATCATTATTTTAAAGCTTGATGTGGTTTATGGTACTCCAACGCCAAAAATCTTTTGAAAACTAGACATAATGGTATGAATCTGTTTATAATGATTTTGCCAAATCACCCAAAAAAGACGACGGGTATAACACAGAACTCTGGGCCCTATACATAAGCAATTTCTGTTTTTCCCCTTCTTGAAAAGAAACTTGTGTAGGCTTTGGGTAATCATTATCCTTTTTGATTTGACCTCTTTGCTGTTTACATAACAGCTTTATCAGCTTTTTTTGCTACACCACTGTAGTAGCTTTGTGTATTGTGGTGCAGTGATTAGCACTGCTTCATTATCTTAGCCAGTTTTTTTCCTATATTACAAAGACTTGGAAGCTTAATTGGCAACTTATTGAGGCATTGTGTCATTGGACACAACTTTTGTTGCTGCACCATGTCAGTTTACGCAACATATTAAGCCTTTCACGTTTGATATATTTTTTTTTTTTAACCACATATATGCCATACTGATGCAAAGAAAGAATAGTCAAGTTTATTAAACAGGCTAAAAATATATTTACTGTATGTATGTATGTATATGTATATGTATATGTATATGTATATATGTGTATATATATGTATGTATATATGTGTATGTATGTGTATATGTATATATGTATGTATGTATGTGTATATATATGTATGTATGTATGTATATATGTATATATATATATGTATGTATATATGTATATGTATGTATATGTATGTATATATGTATATGTATGTATATGTATGTATATGTATATATGTGTATATGTATATATGTGTATATATGTGTATATATATATGTATATATATGTGTGTATATGTATATGTATATGTATGTATGTGTGTATATATATGTATATATATATGTATATGTATGTACAGTGGTATGAAAAACTATTTGCCCCTTCCTGATTTCTTATTCTTTTGCATGTTTGTCACACAAAATGTTTCTGATCATCAAACACATTTAACCATTAGTCAAATATAACACAAGTTAACTCAAAATGCAGTTTTTAAATGATAGTTTTATTATTTAGGAGAAAAATCCAAACCCACATGGCCCTGTGTGAAAAGTAATTGCCCCTTGTTAAAAATAACCTAACTGTGGTGTATCACACCTGAGTTCAATTCCGTAGCCACCCCCAGGCCTGATTACTACCACACCTGTTTCAATCAAGAAATCACTTAAATAGGTGCTGCCTGACACAGAGAAGTAGACCAAAAGCACCTCAAAAGCTAGACATCATGCCAAGATCCAAAGAAATTCAGTAACAAATGAGAACAGAAGTAATTGAGATCTATCAGTCTGGTAAAGGTTATAAAGCCATTTCTAAAGCTTTCAGACTCCAGCGAACCACAGTGAGAGCCATTATCCACAAATGGCAAAAACATGGAACAGTGGTGAACCTTCCCAGGAGTGGCAGGCCGACCAAAATTACCCTAAGAGCGCAGAGACGACTCATCCGAGAGGTCACAAAGACCCCAGGACAACGTCTAAAGAACTGCAGGCCTCACTTGCCTCAATTAAGGTCAGTGTTCACGACTCCACCATAAGAAAGAGACTGGGCAAAACGGCCTGCATGGCTGATTTCCAAGACGCAAACCACTGTTAAGCAAAAGAACATTAGGCTCGTCTCAATTTTGCTAAGAAACATCTCAATGATTGCCAAGACTTTTGGGAAAATACCTTGTGGACAGATGAGACAAAAGTTGAGCTTTTGGAAGGCAAATGTCCCGTTACATTTGGCGTAAAAGGAACACAGCATTTCAGAAAAGAACATCATACCAACAGTAAAATATGGTGGTGTAGTGTGATGGTCTGGGGTTGTTTTGCTGCTTCAGAACCTGAAAGGCTTGCTGTGATAGATGGAACCATGAATTCTACCGTCTACCAAAAATCCTGAAGGAGAATGTCCGCCATCTGTTCGTCAACTCAAGCTGAAGCGATCTTGGGTGCTGCAACAGGACAATGACCCAAAACACACCAGCAAATCCACCTCTGAATGGCTGAAGAAAAACAAAATGAAGACTTTGGAGTGGCCTAGTCAAAGTCCTAACCTGAATCCAATTGAGATGCTATGGCATGACCTTAAAAAGGCGGTTCATGCTAGAAAACCCTCAAATAAAGCTGAATTACAACAATTCTGCAAAGATGAGTGGGCCAAAATTCCTCCAGAGCTGTAAAAGACTCATTGCAAGTTATCGCAAATGCTTGATTGCAGTTATTGCTGCTAAGGGTGGCCCAACCAGTTATTAGGTTCAGGGGCAATTACTTTTCACACAGGGCCGTGTAGGTTTGGATTTATTTTTCTCCCTAAATAATAAAACCATCATTTAAAACTGCATTTTGTGTTTACTTGTGTTATATTTGACTAATGGTTAAATGTGTTTGATGATCAGAAACATTTTGTGTGACAAACATGCAAAAGAATAAGAAATCAGGAAGGGGCAAATAGTTTTCACACCACTGTATATATATATATATATATATGTATGTATGTATGTATATGTATGTATATGTGTGTATATGTGTGTATATATGTGTATATATATATATATGTATATATATATATACACACACACACTGTATATACTGTATCTAGTGTCAGTATGTCTGTCGGTTTTTCACGAGAGAGCTACTTAATGGATTGAGATTGGGTCTTTTTTCTAGAATTTGCTTGAACATTCTGGTTGATTTTGCAACTTCTCTCATCGTGCTAAGAATCATAGTTTGCTTGCAGGAGCAATATATTTGAGCTAATCCGAGAGTTAGAGGCTAGGTGCTAAAGGTAGGGGTATGAGTGATTTCAGAAGTAGGAAGTCGGTCTGCCTCTGTGTTTTGAAGTGTACCTTGCCTCCATTTAGCTAGCAATACCTTTTTGTTTATTGATTGTTAAAGTTTGTCCTGTTTCACTACTACGAGAACAGAGCCGCGGGAGACAGCTAGTTTAAAATGTTACAAATGCAAAAAAAAAAACAAAAAAAAAAAACCACCTTTAAACCAGACCTCCTTCACTACCACATTTCCGTTTATGCATAAATCCACATGTCTAGTAATTCAGTTACATGCTCAAAACATCCTAAACATATTTATTTTTTATTTATTTATTGAACACTAGGGGCTTTGCCCCCCTGCTCGCTTTGCTCGCCAACCCCTGCGTTTTGTTTTCCAGATACACACTTAAGATTTTTTTTTTCTTTGAATTGTTGCTATTTCATTAGTTTCACTGGTATTTCAGAACTTCAGTTAAAACAATATTTGGAATCTTTCGAGTCCCAATATGCTGAATCTTTTAAATGAGGTCATAATTCAGGATAGGTTTCTCTGTTTGGAATTTCAGCACAGACAAAGCGATCTACATCATCAGCATTTAATTTTTTTTGCAAAGTAACCAATAAATGTATTTGAGGTAAACCCCGTTTTTGAAATTCTCTGACTTAAACTTCAAAGCTTTACAATATTTACGTACTTTTGACATATCACCTATGTCCATATATTTGATCTCTATTCGCCTTTTCGTTATTTCTCTGAGTAATACTTTCTCTTTGTGTTAATGTGATATTTACTTTCTTTGTTTTGACTCTTGGTTTTTTTTTTCTGCTTTCATTTTCTGTATCTTGCTTTGCATGTGTTTTGCTCCTATGTTTTTTTTTTTTTGAGTCTTTTGAATTCCAGTTTTCATTAGCTCTAACCTGCTCTGCATGTGTTTGGCCCCCTTGTTTTTTAACCTCCTTATGACGTTTTACTTTGTTTTCTACTGTCTTATTTCTGACCTCCCATTGTCCTGCTTTTTTTCAATGATACCTGGTCCGTGGTGATTATTTTCCCTTTTTTTGAGTAATTTCTGTTTGTTTGCACTCCTGCGATCTTTACTTTATTTTTTTTTTTTACTTTCGAATTTCCCTACTTTCATATTTAACATTCTCCACATGTGTATCACGCCATATTTTTTTTTTTGAGCCTTTCGAATTCCATTGCTTTCATAATTTCTAACCTGCTCTGCATGTGTATAGTGGCAGCGTTTGTGAACGTCTTTGTGAAGTTCTACTTTTGTCTTTTACTCTCTGTCTTTTAATTCTGAGCCTGATTGGACATGCTTTTTTTTCAATTCCACTTGTTCCGGCCTGATAATTGCCTTAGTTTCTGAAATTGCACCTATATTATTCTTTTTCTTTTTTGCTTTTTTTTCTCTCCTGTGTTTTTGAGTCTCTTTTTTTTCTGCGCTGCTCTTTCTTCTTCACTTAGTCATTGACGTTTCATTTATAACGTATTGTCCTTATATGCTTTATATGTGCTGAGATCTCTGGATCTGTGTGTGCTCAAAGCCTTTACACAACTGAGTGTTTTGCTGCCCGTGGTCTTATTTGATATTGGTTGTAAGTAGGGGCATGTCTTGCAATAATCTCATGTTCTACGTCCCCGCGAGACGGTTTTGGGTCAATCTCTTGGCACAGGGTCTCATGTTTAAGATGCTCCGTGGCCAGCCTCTTTCGTCTCATGAGTCTTAAGTGTCTTCCATGATCTTCACGTGAAGATCACGTCTAGTCTCCCTAGCCTTTCTTACCCAGGATTTTTTTTTTTTTAAATAATAGTGGTATTATTTAAACATAAGTATTTTTACTTAACTATTGTTAAATAATTCACAAAATGCTTTTTTTAAAAATTGAATGCACTCATTTGAATTGTAGACCTTCCCTGCCCTTACTCACTGGTCAATAGTCAAACCCAGTAATAAAATATATTACAGCTTACTAAAGGTTATGTTACTGATTTATTATTATTTATTATAGCTTCTATTGCTATTGTTCTGAGTGAGAAGATGACCTCACATTAGTGGTGACTGTTTAGAATTATAGTGAAGGCACTGAACAATTTAATTTCAGATCACTACTGTGCTTTCTTTTAATTAATACTGTTTCCTCGATAGAAGTATAGATCAAAGCATTTTTAAGAAACAATTCTGATGCAGTTATGATAAGTGGTCTGTGGTGCTGTGCAGATTTTAACACTAGAATCCCTGAAGCATACAAAAATATTTGTAATGCTGGGCACCTAAATTTCCTCTCTTCTCCTCATCAGCGACTTTGTTTTGCAAATGTGTCAATCAGCACTGGCAGCAGGCTGCCTGCTATCCCATCCTCCACTGAGGCAGCTGAAGTCAAGTTAGATGCAAAATTCTCAGTGTTGAAGTCCGTTTATCTGGGAGTAAGGTGTCTGGAATTGTATAGGGTAAATAATATGTTGTTTGGAATACATTTCATGTGTGTTCCATGTCTACAACAATCTGTGTAAATGTAGGATGACAGGAAATGTGAGGCAAGAAATGTTGAACACATAACTAAAAACTTATTGGGAGTGATTTGATAAAGAAGAACTAAACAGGCAAGGATGGCGCCTGTAAGCCCAACATCATTTTCCAGCCTGTGCAGTAAAATAGAATGGTCAATGGTGTCAAATGCTGTGCTTAAGTCTAACAACATAATTATCGTGGATTTTCATTCATCAGAGGATATTGGAATGTCGTGTACAATACACGTTAGTGCTATTTCTGTTACTATGACCAGTGAGGAAACCAGACTGGAATTTCTCAAGTAAATTGTGATGTGATGTAAGCTGTAACTGAAGCATATTGGCGACTACTTTTTTTAAGTATTTTAGAGAGAGGGGGTAAATTTTGAAATGGGTCTATAAGTATATGTGGGTCTGAGTGTGACTTTAAGTAATAGTTTGATGACTGACACTTTTTCAGTGCATCAGGTACTGTGCCATGCAATAAGGAACTATTAATAATGTTAAGAATAGGCAGTGCAAGAACATCCAATCCACTTTTTACTAGTTTTGTTGGCACTGGATCTAGGGAACAAGTAGTAGGTTTCATTTTAGAAATTAAAGACAAGACTTCCTGCTCAGTTACAGGATTAAAATTTCTAAAGTGTTGAATGCAAAATAAGACATGGTCTGCCAAGCTAGTATGTAGTTTGCACTGTGATGCTGAGATCTCGGATGTTACATTTTTAATTTTCTCATTAAAGTTCAAAAAGTCTGTACTGCTAATATCTGTTGGTATTTTGCACTGTAGATCTGATTTCCCTTTTGTTAAATTAACCACTGTTCTAAACAGTACCTGAGGATTTTTATTATTGCTAATTATTATTTTAGAATAGTAATCTGAGCAAGCTTTAAAGAGAGCTTTATTATATTTTTAACACTTTCTGTCCATGCAGTTTATAAGACATGCAGCTTTGTTTTCCATCTGCGCTTTAGTATTCGATATTCTTAATTTAGGAGCGCAATTTGTTTTAATTAAACCAGGGAAAGTTTTCTATATGCTTTGATCACTTTTGTTTTAAGGGGAGCCACTGAGTCCAGAGCATCTCTCAAGGTCATATTATAATGTGAGGTTATGCTGATCTAAATTGTTTTCCAATTTTACATTCAATATTAACTGATCTAAATGGTTTTCCACAATTACACATGACTTACACTTGACTTACTCAAAGTCTCGAAGCAGAATTACAGTCTAGATGTAGCACTGTCTTTGTTTTAATATTTGAATGTACTGGTAAGGGCAGAACCAAATTAAATGTAAGTAGTGATCAGAAATAATTTAATGGAGTAATATTTCATTTTTGAATTTTTGCTTTGTAAGTTATAATTGAATCTAATATGTGGTTATGATTATGAGTTGGACCTTTGAAAGTCTGACAAAATCCTACTGAATTTAACAAATAAGTAAAACATTTACTAAGTGTCAGTTTTCACATCAATGTGTACATCACAATCCCCCATCAGTAAACATGATCATAATTTATAGCCAAATCAGATAAAAGGTTGCCAAATTCAGTCATTAACCATGAATGCTGGTGCTCTGTAGACAAGCTCTACAATTATGTTGGTTTCTGTTTTAATATTTAAAATGAATGCCTCGAAGGATGTGAAGTCAGCTAAATTTTTAGAAGTGATTTTCATTTTGTTACAATTAATTATTCCAAGGCCTCCTTTTCGAGTAGAATCTCTAGACATTGCCACTGTGACACCTGGTTGAAAATGAAATGCGCAAACATGTACATATGCGTCTGTCTTTTATTTTGTACCAACTGATAATTGGGCTTCAGAAACATGTCAAATGAGTAATTTCTTTTTCTTCTGTTTCATTCTTGAATATAAGCTTACTTGTTTTGTTATATCTTTTGTTTAAGTGTTTCTTGGATATTTGGGCTTCACACATCCTGCACTTCAAGTCAAAATTATCTCGTTATTACTATAACATATGAAAACATTTTCTGTTTTAATCGTCTGGTTAGCATTTCTTGCCTCACATTTCCTTTGTCATTCTATGTTTACACAGATCGTTGTAGACATGGAACACTCATATATAATGAATTTTTTTTCCAAGTCACACAATTTCATTAACTCTAGAATTCCTTACAAACACAGAGCCAGATAAACACTTTAACACAGATTTCAGCTGTGAGGATTGCAGCAGGGCGATCCCTTCATCTGACTGAATGGGGGATGGGGGGTGTAGCAGGCTTTGTTCTGCTAAACCACATATTTGCAAAACAAAGTTGTGCCATTAGCGCAGTGATAAGGAGCTACGAGTTTCTTGGCATATTTCAGGAAAATTTGAGGAGGTCAGGGATAATGGAAATAATCGCAAGCTTCAGGAATTCTAGTGTTAAATAAATAATGAACATTCCAAGAACATGCAGGTTCAGAGTGGGTGCAGATGTGCTCAAGACAGCCCTGCTCCAGGGTTGATTGTGGTGCTTGGCTGATTGAGCATTTCCGTGCAAAAGCAAGTGGAACAGTCAAGTGCTGCATTCTAGACTGCAGTAGGTGGGAAATAAAGCGTGTGCTCAATTCTAGGGCCGTTATTTTCACTTTACATGCTTCTCTTAGGACAAATTATTTCAAAACATAAAATAGCATGTTTATGCAAACAACATTAAGCAATATAACTCAATGACCCCATAATTCTCAACCTCCTGGCTGGCTGATTAGCCTTAATAAATGAATAGCAGTGATTTCCTTACACTAAACAAATGAAAACAAACTCCAGTTTTTGACAGAAGTTACAAAAGTGAAGATTTCAAGAAAATATTGACCATTGCCATGACCAGATAATATATATCCCCAAGTTAATGATTACATATTTAAAGGAATACTCAACTGAAAAATTGCATTTTTATATGTTACTTAGCATCTATGGGTTGTAGAGATGGGTGAGAAAAAAGTTTAATCACATATTTTCATGGAGGTAATGTTTCTGATTGAATCAAAGGCTATGGTGACCAATGCTGAACATCAAACAAATGACCATGAAAAAAAATCCTATTACTTGTTATCCTGTTGCAGGCTCCCAACAGGCAAAATGCATGCATGCCAAAACTTTGTTAAATAAACCATAATAAACGAAGTTCACAAGCAGGAAACTCATTCACATAGCATCATGCTTTTAAATTGAAGACCTGCCTGACTCCATTTTTCTTCTTCTTCTTTTGGCTGCTCTCGTTAAGGGTCGCCACAGCGGATCATCTTCTTCTCTTCCATATCTTTCTGTCCTCTGCATCTTGTTCTGTTACACCCATCACATGCCTGTCCTCTCTCACCACATCCATAAACCTTCTCTTAGGCTTTCTTCTTTTTCTCTTCCCTGGCAGCTCTATCCTTTGCATCCTTCTCCCAATATACTCAGCATCTCTCCTCATGTCTCCCAACCGTCCAACTTGAGCTGACCCTCTAATGTACAGTAATCCCTTGCTATATCGCGTTTCGACTTTCGCCGTTTCACTCTATCGCGGATTTTAAATGTAAGCACATCTAAATATATATCACAGATTTTTCGCTGGTTCGCGGATTTCTGCAGACATTGGGTCTTTTAATTTATGCTACACGCTTCCTCAGTTTGTTTGCCCTCTTGATTTCATACAAGGGACGCTATTGGCGGATGGCTTAGAAGCTACCCAATCAGAGCATGCATTACATATTAACTAAAACTCCTCAATGATATAAGATATGCATCCCGCGCGGAGCTTGATTGTTTGCTTGTCTCTGCCTCTCTCTCACCCTCTCTGACATTCTCTGCGCCTGATGGAGGGGCTGTTTGCACAGAGGCTGTTTGCTTAAAAGATACTGACGCTCCTCTAAAAAAATGCTGCTTTATTGTGGTGCTCGGCATATTTAAAAGCACAAAAGCACACGTATTGATTTTTTGATTGTTACTTTAATCTCGCTCTCTCTCTCTGACGTTCTCTGCGCCTGACGGAGGAGATGTGAGCAGAGGGGCTGTTTGCACAGAGGCTGTTTGCTTAGAAGATACTAACGCTCCTCTAAAAAATGCCGCGGCAAACTTAAAAGCACAAGTATTGATTTTTTGATTGTTTGCTTTTCTTTTGCAGCTCTCTCTCCCTCTGAAATTCTCTGCTCCTGAAGAGAAGAAGATCTATTTGCATTCTTTTAATTGTGAGAAAGAACTGTCATCTCTGTCTTGTCATGGAGGACAGTTTAAACTTTTGACTAAAGGGTGTTATTTCATGTCTAGAGGGCTCTAATAATGTTAACAGTGTGGGAGAGTTTATAAGGGTTAAAATATATAAAAATAACTACACAAATATATGGTTTCTACTTCGCGGATTTTCGTCTATCGCGGGGGGTTCTGGAACACAACCCCCGCGATCGAGGAGGGATTACTGTACTTATTTCTAATCCTATCCATCCTCGTCACACCCAGTGCAAATCTTAGCATCTTTAACTGTGCGTGCTGCCTCCAGCTGTCTCCTGCTTTCTGGTCAGTGCCACCGTCTCCAGCTCATATACAGTAGCTGGCCCCACTACCGTCCTGTAGACCTTCCCTTTTACCCTTGCTGTTGATCCCAAGTATTTAAACTAATCAACCTTCTCCAACTCTACTCCTTGCATCCTCACCATTCCACTGACCTCCCTCTCATTTACACACATGTATTCTGTCTT
Organism: Polypterus senegalus; assembly: GCF_016835505.1. Classification (NCBI taxonomy): domain Eukaryota; kingdom Metazoa; phylum Chordata; class Cladistia; order Polypteriformes; family Polypteridae; genus Polypterus; species Polypterus senegalus. The sequence goes on from NC_053156.1 coordinate 71,927,032, forward strand.
GTTCCTACTGACCGTCATTCTTCTCCTCTCTAGAGCGCATATCCACCTCTCCAGGGTCTTCTCAACCTGCTCCCTACTATTGCTACAGATCACAATGTCATCAGCAAACATCATAGTCCACAGGGACTCCTGTCTAATCTCGTCTTTCAACCTGTCCATCACCATTGCAAATAAGAAAGGGCTCAGAGCCGATCCCTGATGTAATCCCACCTCTTTGGTAAACATGGTGCTTATAACATCCTTAATCACTTTTGTTCAAATAATCGGCAATGTAAATTAATGAATTGTCAATTACAGATGATGTTCATCAGTACAAACCTAGGTTAAAGTGTTGAAAAGTATTGAAGAAGGTTAATATACAGTAGTTATTGTTAGCTATAACTTTAAAATGAGTTGTTCAACTACTGGATTGGGCACAGATAAAGTGGATATAAGTACATTTTGGTGAGAAACCATGGAAATGGAATATGATACTAAGTAGTGTGGTAAAAAGACTAGGTGAATAAACATTAATAGGCTATGTTGGACTGAATGTCCTATTGTCAGAACTGTTCTTAGTTTTTATTTTTATGCAGTTAAGAGATTGGATAAAGCAAAGCTTTAGCAGTGAAAGAATACAATTATATTAGCAAATAATGCATGTAATAGCAAATAATATTTGACTAGTTAAACATTTTGTTTTCTGATCCTTGTGTAACAGAACATTCAGTAGTTCATTTACAACTGACAACAGATGCATTGATATTGGCAGAACGTCTGCTCTTTAAGAAGACAAAGGTTTTCTCAGAAGTTACAGTAGTTTTTATTTATGTCCTGAGGTAAAGATATACTGGGTATAGAATCATTATAGGTTATACATAAAAGCTAAATATAATCAGCATTCACATGTACATTATGTGGAGTATCAATCTTGTACTGCATTTAGAATCATATTAACCCTGGAAATTGAAACATGAAAACTTTGTGTTTTATTTCATGTATCAAATATCAAAACTCACAGATTTACTGTTTTAGAAAATATCAGTGTCTACATTTTGTGTATACAGATTTGCATTCTATTCCAATGACAAACCTATGATAGGTTTGCTGTCGATTTTAATGCAAGGTAGTGAATTTGACATCTGTATGAAAAAGAAAAAATTAACAAGATCACTTAGGTCTACCAAGAACGTTATATGGTGGAGGGAAAAAAACACCCTTGTTTAGTTCATGCAGGTATCTTTCAAGAAAAAGCTATGCAGGAAGTGGCATGATTACCTTGAAGTAGAGGAAATAACAACATTTGCCACTAAGTGCCATAGTATGACAACTAAATTATTGCTTGGAAAGCACTGTTCTTTGTGGTGTTTTGCTTGAAATGGAAAGTTTACAAGCAGAATTTGAGAGACAGGAACTCTTGCTGTCACTGTACATTTGATGTAATTTATGATTGAATTAAGCACCATTATGGTGTGACACCATAGCAGCAGTGCAGTATAAATGCTATTTAATAAATTTAGTATTGAAACAGAAGTGGATTTGTAAAATGAACAGTGTTGTGTGTTTGTAGGTATATGTGTATATATACTACTTTAATGCTAAATCCATATTAGTAATTGCTGTTGCAGATTCATAATGTATTCCCTGTAGTACCCAGTGTTTTTTCCTCAGACATAATTATACTGTCCAATTTCCTATTAAATGATTAAAATATTATTGATTTACATAAATAACCTCATAAGGTTCTCCTTTATGGTATAATACTGGTTAAGCACTTCCTGTCTGCTGTTCCCATGTGTGGTACAAAGTCAGTATGTTTTTATTTAATGTTTTATGAGATGGCATTAGCTGTTTTGGGTGATTTCAAATCACAAACTTGATATGAAAGAAAGGGTTAAATGTGTGTCATCTGCATATGAATGAAAGTGAATATCTTGTTCTGCATAGTTGCCCTACTTTACAGTCAAGGGGACAGGGTTTAAGTTTTAGCCTGGTAAGAGTCTTTTGGGTTGGTGTGCTATTGCACTACACTAAAAAAAGAAAAAAAAAAGTCCACATCATTCATGGCCGTACAGCTTGGTTGGAATGCATCTCCTTCACCCTGGCTTATTAACTGCAACACAGACTGCCAGTAGATGGTGGCAGTGAGCCAGCACTGAATGAAGTACATTCCTCCCTCTGATTGAAGGAGGATGATCAGATGAAAGAGAGGGGTGGAGCTGAGCATGGTGTTTCAGTAAGAGAAGAAACTGATGCAAACTGTAAACCATTTTTGCACATGTTATTGATTGGAAGTTCTTCAGAAAAGTGTACTGATTATGCTCAATCTGCACAAGAAACAATTTAACATTAGTTAATTTTGATTGTTTTTTATTTTGTTAATTTTATGATGTTGTTATTGAAAATAAAAAGCAATTAAATATTGTTGCCGTACACTTTATTACTCTTAAGTTTAATGCATACTGAAAAATACACACTTAAACATAAAGCATAATGAGACTAAAGTAACCCAAGGACAAGCTGCCTCTTCAACAATATACTCTGGCTATGGTAACACTGAAGCCAAAAGAGGAACTTCATTCTATTTTTTTTTTTTGTGCTGTAATTCTTCAAACAAATCAAATCAGATACAAGTGTGTACAGATATGGAAGCCACAGATTGAAAATAAATTAAAACAATATATTGTTTGACAGATAAAGCCTTTGTCAATAGACCACATTGAACACACATCCTTATGGTGACTATTATGCTGTCTCACATTGTTTTTAGTGCAAGGTTTGTACGCATTTTTCAGTTCATGATAATGCACTTAACACATCCAGATCTATATGTAAAAACCTGGAGACGGTGGAGCCAGAACTTGTTAGCAGGGATGGAAAGTAACAAATTACATTTACTTTCGTTACTGTACTTGTGGATTTTTAAGGGAATTGTATTTTTAAATTTTTTTAAATCTAAATAGGTTTACTCTTTATGTATTTATTAATGATTGCACTTCATTGCTTTTTCAACCGGAAAGTTACAAAGTACAGTTAAATGACTATGATCAAAATCCAAAGTTCACAGTGGCAGATTAAAATAAAACTACATGCATACATTGGGGGTCGTAGATCAACAATAGAAGTGTGTTTTAGTAAATGATATAATAGCCATGCAGTGTTCTAGTTTTCTCTGGCTTATTAAGTGGACGCATCTCAGCATATCATGGTGTAATGGCTCAGTTTATTGGCTATGGTGACCCAGATGCATCCTCTCATCTGCAGTGACTGTAGGTTTCTGCTGGATGTAGTGATTATCTGTGCAATGGATGATGCAGCAGAAAGTTCCAGGTGTAGGGTAGCAGTGACCCTCTTTATTTAATAAAAAAGAAAAAAAAAATATGGTACTTTGGATCACTGGTTGCATTTAGAAGAGCTGTTCAGTCTCAAGGCACAAGATAGCTTCACCATGTGATATAAACTATACCCCAACAGCTGTTACCTGCAGTCAAAAACTTTTCTACAAATTTACAAAAACGTATAGAAGTAAGTGAATTTTTTTTCACTTCGGGGGTGCTTAAAATACATCATAAATGATTTATAAAAATCAAATAGGACTGAAAAAATACCACAGTAAACTAAACTCCCAATCACTTACGAACAAATCGCTGCTCAGTTGTCCAAAGCGATAGCTAATATGACAGATGGCATCTAAAAAAAAAAAGAAAAATATCCCCTTCATTGTGTTTAGAACATTTCAGCATATACACCATTTCTTAAACACAAGTGCATTGGTAAGTCAAAGAATAACTGGACACCTGAAGAGCTTAGCCAAAAAAACCCAAAACACTCTGGTATTATACTTGCAACAAACTCCTGCTTCATTTGTCTACACACATTTCACATGAACAATAATTGACAAAATAGAAGTAGTTCTTCCTTATTGCACTGTAAGTCCTGCAATACCTACCTACAGTATATGTTTGCTATGTTTTGTTTGCTTTTCAACACTTGTGTATTAAAGGTTGTGCAACTTAACAAGAATTACTGTAGCTTATTAATCAATGTTCTATTTTACTACTCGGAGATTACATGTTAAGTGTAGTTTAAGTTTTAAAAATTTGCTTCTTTACGCTGGTTCTATGCAGATTGTACTTGCCTAATGTCAACATGATTCAAAAGTGGCTTCAGCTAATGCAGTTGATTTACAAAACAGCTACCATGAATTAATTTCTATTTATTTATTTATTTTACAATCTGATCTGAAATGTTTTGTGTTCTGTATGTGTTTTTTTTTTTTTTTTTACTTTTCAAACTTTATAAAAAAGATCTGATATGTTGCCTATGAGTTTTCAACGGATCTCGATATTTTAGGGACCCCTGATGCCTAAAACCCGAATATCTTGATGAGAGAAGTGTGTCTGTGTGTTTCTTGAGGGTGGTCTAGAGCTAAAACAGTTAGACGGAAAAATACCAAACTCGAAACTTAAGCCTATTACGAGATGATGATATGCCAATTTGTTTTTGAGCCAAATCATGCAAGAGAGAGAACCACTCCAGTGGAACCCTTAAATACCATAATTCTGCAATTAATTTTGAATTCTTCTCTTTAATTGCTATTGTAATGTCCTATTTTATGATCAGAAAGATCAGCATCAGAGTAAACAATTACTGAAATGTTATGGAATTGTTCCAGGGTCCTAGCGCACAAAGTCTATTAACACTAATGTACAAATATTTTTTTTCAGTTTGTGCCAGATTATTCTGGAATATGCATCCCCGCAATGCAATAATTGTTTTAAAAGTATACTAATCCATAAATCACACACAGACTGTAGGGTATTGAGATATTGTTTGGAACTCCACAAGTCTTGATTCTCCTGCCTCTTCAGGGTTGCAGATGGCCTCAAACTAAAGAGCTTCATGATGAATCATATAGCACTATGGTGGACATCCTTTGGCTAGGACCTCCCGGAGATTGATACTGATCCACCAGTTTGTAAAGTTGTCTCTCAGAGTATCTTGTATTCTCTTTTAAATCCTGCGTGCTTTAGTTAAGTGTTCGATCTAATCTCTGCTTTCTGCTGCTGCTGCTGATGTTGTCAGTTTTTAAGGTTTGTAAGTTTGTCAGTAGTGAAAATAAAAGCAATTATGTTAAACTAATGTTTTTATTTTATGGGCTATTTCCATTATGTTTCTGCAATCCTTTACTAATTCTTTGCTGTTTGTTTAGTTCTGGATAAAAGGGTTCGCTGTGCAGAGTTGGCACATACTGTTACGATTAGAATTTTCATTATGAACTTCATGTTACAAAATTTAAGTTCATAGTCTTTTTTGCTTCATTTTTCTGTGCTTAATTTCTCTTTAACACACTTTATTGTCACTTATTTGATTAATAGTCCAGAAATGCAGTTCTTGGAGAACTAATTACTATAAATTTGCCTCTTTCAGCATTTTACATAATGGTGTATAGAAATGTATGAGAATATCAGCTCAGTGAGATTCTTTTCTGCAGCATTCAATGGCTACACATTGTCATTTGTCACAGTGTGATGGGGTCTGTGCAGGACTATTCAGTTCTCCTCCAAACATGAAGCATTGAAATTGACTTTTACATTAGCTGAAGCATGTGGCAATTAAAGCAGTTGGATGCTAGTTTACTGTAGCTACACTTTTA
>NC_053156.1:71937666-71942666 GCF_016835505.1 Polypterus senegalus
CAAAATTCCAAACGCTGGAAAAATATAATTGCTCAGCGGCTACTGTAATCTTTGTTGGGCTTTGTTAGAAAGCTTTATAGTATTAAATGGCCTGATTAGTTGTGACAGTTAATTAAACAGAAATAGTTGGTGGATAAAATCAGTGAATAGCCGATTTCCTCCTCAGTACTGAACTGTGTGAACTATGCTCTCGAGCTATGTACTGTATCAAGCACATCTTGTTATTTCAGTGTTGATACTTTTCTATTAAAATGCCACAGGCCAGAGTGAAAAACTACCACATTAACCTCTACAGAGCAAGCAAGTGTGCCACTGAGGAAATGAATGCTTAACTATCAAAAGTAATGCCAGATAGTGTTCATGTCCTCATTAATCCAACAAAAACATAGTTGTACAGAAGCAGAATACTACTTTAAGGCCATTGGTGCACTGTGAAGTGTTAATGACAAAATTTTGATAGTTTTTTTAAATGTTTACCCCTTAAGTTTCACAAGACTTAACACTATTGTGCATTTTGTTGTAGAGAAGAAATGAAATAAGAAATAAATTTCGACCTTTCACTTAATAAAAGGCGCTTGAGTGTTCATTTGTTTACTGATGAATGTATCATGATTTTGTAATATTTATTAATTATTGGACTCCTAGTAATGTGTATGATTGCTGAGTATTTCTCTTTTAATTGACTAGGTGGTTATGAAACTGTAGCTTACTTAGTGATGAGCATATATAAGGGTGGCAGTGGCTGAAAGTTTGTTTTTACAGTTATATTTTAAATAGTATTATGTATATGTTAGGCTGTGATTACTTTTTTTTCTAGCAGACATAAAGACACCACTCCAGGTTAATTTACTAAATGTGCTGTACTTTAATAATAATACATCTGTGGTTGTTGGTTTTTGCAGTAATTGTGTTTCATTTACTGATGCTGAAAGAACAAAACCCTCTTTGAAACCATCTCTACTTACAATACAGTACTGTATAGTGCTTCATAAAATACCTTTTTTAATGTAAGTCAGGTGGATATTTTTCTTAAATGTTTAATAAAAGCAGTGATGTTCAGTAGTCTTTAATTGGAAATGACTGTGCTGTTGGACTTAAACTAGTTTATGGGTGTTTATTTCATTCTATCATTCATAAGTCATCAGATCAAATAATTTGCGATATTTTTAATGTGTGACCCTGGAGCAGGTTAGAGTTCTAATGAGTCTGGCCATGAGTGTGCTACTCCTTTTACAATGATCATACTGCATCTTACATATACAACACATTATCTGTAGTTTTAATGATAATGTTACCTATTTTGGTTTGTTGTAGAATTTTTTTTCCATGTTTTTATAATATCTTTTATAATTATAATTTTCTTTTGCAGATAAATCCCCTCACTTTTTGAGACTTGGTGATGTGGAAGTCAATGCAGGCCAAAATGCTACTTTTCAGTGTATTGCTACAGGGAGGGATGCAGTGAACAATAAACTCTGGCTACAGGTAACATTAAATGCTAGACATATATGCCTTTGCGCTCTGGTTTTAAGTGGCTTCTTGCAGTTGAGGATTTTCAATGAATTATACACACCATGATGAGTGTCTAGTGCAAATGTTGCCAGTGTTTGCTTTATTTTTTAAATATTTTAAAGGTTCAGATCAGTAAGATTAACAGGTGATTTTGGTAATTGAAGTTGACTCTTCAAAATGTGTTGCAGTTTACAAAATAAAATCAATAGTTGATCTAATGCAATGTTTAGCAGATTTCTTAGCTGAATTATTTCTTCACTAGTGTAAAAAAAAAATGTTTCATTTTACTATATCGCTCTTCTCTGAATTTTGAATGTTTTATTAAAAAAAAAAAACAGGTTGAATCTCAGCTACTTTTGTTTTGGTTTTGAAAAGCCCAAATGACTCCTCTCATCCCACCAAAGTGTGAAAGTAACAAAGCAGAATTTTCTGAACATTTATATTCAATATTCTTTTGACCAGATTAAATTTAAAGAGGCATATTATTCTTAATTAGCCTTACTGAGTAGGTTGTGGCTTTTATTTTGTGTTCAAATTTAAAAATAAGAGGTAGGTAACCTTAGACAAGTTTGCCTATTCCATTTTATCCCAGTGAAGATTCTATACTTTTGGATTGCTGCACTGATGGATTCAATGTTGTACAGCAGTAGGACAGTGCTGAGTATAGTAAGAGCAGTTGGGTGCTTAATTCCTGTGAAGACCTGTACTAGAGAGCAGCTCTTCAGTTATTCCAAAAATTCAAAATAGAAGAAAAAGCTGCTAGACTCTTTCAAAAATGAACATTTTTTACTTAAATCATATATTTGCCATACCATGATGATGCTAATATTGGAGCATGCCGAAGTAAACTATTTTAAAATTGAGGTATAAAATTGCTGCCCTGTCCTGAATATATTAAAATACTATATGATATTTGTTGTTGAAGCATGTCAAGGATTTCTGCTTTGATCATTATTTTTTATGTTTATTTAGAGTAGACATTGTTGAATTGTAGGTACAGATACATCTGTATGTTTGTGTATGTATTGTTTTTTTTTTTTTTTTTTATTCTGGTTTCAAATTAAGTGGCAATTATTTTATATTTAAAAAATAAAAATGTTGATGTCAAGTCATTTTTTGCATTCCTTTCTGATTATTGTATTGAATATGACACTGAACAATGGGTTTATTTATGTCATATTAATTATTTTTTAACAAAATTTTTTCCCACTTCAAACAGAGGCGGAATGGGGAAGATATTCCTGTTTCACAGACAAAGAACATCAACCATAGGAGGTTTGCAGCATCCTTCAGGTTACGGGAAGTGACTAATCTAGACCAGGATTTGTACCGCTGTGTGACACAGTCTGAAAGAGGCTCAGGAGTATCCAATTTTGCCGAGCTGATTGTTCGAGGTATATTATTAACCTACTTGGTCTTGAGAAAATAAGTATTGTCTTATTGACGTGCCCTATCTTGACATCAGCATCCTTCCTGTGTTTTGTGGGGGCTGAAGGTTATATATAGGATGCTTAAAGTCAATTTACTCGACTAAGCATTTTACGTTTGTTAAAAGATGATTGAACTCAAGCTTGTCAAGTGCTTTACTATTTATGTTTGTTTAGTTTATTGTTTTTGTTTGTGCTGAAATGCAGCAACTCTTAAATATGCAACTCTTTGGGGACTGATATTGAAATTTGTAGCATTTGATCTGTTTGAAACAAGTTGATTCAAAAATAAGTCAATGTAGCAACAGGATTAATATGAATAAAACTGGTATGTGAAAATCTACCGAAGGGAAGATATCACAGAATAGTTTATGATATGTAAAGTATGGTTAGTTAAGTGGCACATAAATTATAGTCACAAAGATGCGACGACCTTGTGCAGTGTGCATGTGTGGGTGTTTATTTTTATTAATTTATTTATTTATTATATTAGTACTTGGTGAGACTGCATATTTTCTCACATTTTATTTTGTATCTAGTCATACGTTCGACAAGCAGAGACATTTCTTGGCTTTTGACATTCTCATCTCAGTAAATGAATAAAACACTGTTTCCTGTTTTATCTGAATGACTGTAGAATAAATCTTATTGTTAACTTGGACTCTGAAGCCTTAGGGCTGAGCAACCCTGGTGTTAAAACTAAGTTGAATATTAACTGCAGTGACAGGTCCTATATCTCACTGGCACTTTAAATCTGACATCAAGCTATGAGGATGCAAAAGATGATGATTTTAAAGGAAATTTTGGGGCCATTGATGTAGATTGCCTTTAATAAGAGCTGGCATTGTGTTGCCCATTGTCACTGATGACCCAGGGGCAACAGTTTATTAGTGGCTCCTCTTCCAAACTGAAAGTGACAGAGGACGCTTAAGGCCATTTTGGTCCTGTTTGTAACAAATGAAAATTTCAGTAGCAAATTCTTTCACCAAAAGAGTATTGATCTATATATTCTTGCAGCTGGAAGAAAAACATGATGAAACACAATTTACTTTGTCATTGTAGTTAGTATAGCTTCCAGATCCTTTTGAGTAATGATGCTGCTGCCCATTTGCCAAAGCAAAACTTTATTGACAGAGTAGCTTATTAGGAAGGATTTTGCAAACCATGTTAGCTTTCTGAATTGATTTTTAGGTAGTGAAATTTCTTCTTTTCAGTCTTGAGGAATTTGAACCCTGTTTACTTTGCATGAATTTAGCAGCTGATTGTGGACATTCTCAAAACTGTTTATATGATTCTCCCAAATTGGATATAGACCTCATCCTGGCCGTGCTAGGCTTAAAGGGGTATTTATAGATGAGAGAACAATAGATGCAGTACAAGCCTGCATCTGGGCACATAGATACAGTTTTCTGTTAACCTAACCTGCCTTTCTTTAAGATGTGAGAAGAAAACCTCTTCAGACATGGCAGAATGTTTAAACTCCACACAGAAGAATCCCGGACAGAGGTTTCAGATTTTCAGCATCTATGAACTTGCAGTTCTGTCCACATATAGCAGTCAGCAACTACAGTTCTCACTATTCATTTGGTACTCATGGCATGCCACAGGAGTCAGTGCTTGGGCCTCTTGCTTTTTATCAAGTCTTCCTCCTTTGTTCACCCTGCTTCATCATGGAGTTCATTGTTATGTTGATGACATCCAACTTTATTTTTCTGTCAAATAATGTCAGGTTCCCCCTCCCTCTTCTTTGATTAGTTACCTTCATGATGTTAAAATCACATTCTATGATCTCCTTAACTTAATAGTGACAAGTTTAAAATTCTTCTTGTAGGATCTAATGCTACTCTTTCAAAATACGACAATGTTAAGGGAGTGTAATCAATGCAGATATTATGTTCAAGTTAAGAGTCATTGTGATGTTTTTGTCAACCCTCTCTCTTTTCGAATCACTTGCTAATGTCACATCCTATGCTTTCTTTAATCACCTTTGTACTTTCAAGACTTAATCTGTGACTATCCTACTCTGTAGCTAAGGCACTAATTCAAATTCAAGACCGACAA